>NC_038250.2:46177519-46260815 GCF_000004515.6 Glycine max
CTTCCTAGTCTCATTTTGTTTGATATTTATGTAAAAAAAAAAAATATCCCATTTTAGCTGTAGTTTTAGAATACCAATGAAACATTAAATATATTTTATTATTATATTTTTAACCATTTATTATAGAATGAAAAAATATATACATGAGAGATAATGTAATTAATGTGAAAGATTAAGGATATATAAAATTGCATAATAATTTTTATGAAACTAAAATATTAATTATATTTTTTTTGGTTTAAATATTTTTTCATCTGTGTAATTTAACTTTTTTTTTTATTTTTGTTCTTGCAAAAAAAATCATTTTCATTCTTGTAAAATTTGTTTGTTTTGTTTTTTCCCCTTAAAACACTTTAAATAGTATTTTTAATAGTAAAAAAGTGTTTTAAATAATGAAAAAATATTATCTAAAGTCCTCTAAGGACGAAAAAATATAATTTACAAGAACTAAATGAGAAAAAAAAATTACAAGGATGAGGATGAAAATGAAAAAAAACACTAGAATGTAGGGGAAAAAAATCAAGCTTATTTTTTAATTATTGTTTTAAAACTTTAAACATCAAACGGAATATTTCTAAATAATGACATGCTTCCTAAAAAATTGAAAAATAGTTACATGCTTAATGATTATTTCATTTGTTCTATAATTATTGTTATTAGCCCTTTTGATTTTAAAATTATTGGTGCATTAAAATTTTTATATTTCATACTTTTTCTCATATATATACCCCTAATTAAAATAGTAAAAATGTTAATTAATACGCATGCTTTAACTCAAAAGACATTTGTGTTTTATGCGATATTGGATTGTGACTTATGCATTGTGTATCCATATTTTCGAACGATAGCATATATATGTCATGATCGAATGCAACATTAAAAGATAACATTTAAGACTTCATTTAATATTTTGCGCAAACATTTTTCCAGGATCTATCAAATCCTATGAAAAATAAATAAAACTTAAGATTTAAAAGTTGTCAAACACCATCAAAAGACATGTTCTGTTTTGACAGACATGCTCTAATTCTAAAGAAGTGATTTTCTGCTGAAATGTTCTACATGAAAACAAACAAGATTAATTTTTCAGCATGAAAAAGTACATGCATTCAATGCAACAACCACAACCATCAGATGCAAGCTCAAATGATGGAAACTATCCATTTAGAGACATCAGGTACTTAGAGATAAAGGTATATAAATATCAAAAGCTTTGAAGACATAGGTTATGAAATTATATACGTGGTATTACTCAATTTTTGTATGCAAAAAGTTCTATGTAAATTATTGTATAATTCAAAAAAGCTCTCAACACCTAGAGAGAAAAAACTAAGTGTTGAGATTGTATATCTGTTTGTAAAACGATTAAAAGTTAATCATTGTGCAAACATACAACAAATCTTTGATTTATATAGAGCCTGTAGTGACTTGGTAGGACAAAGAATATTATGTTGTACCAAGCTTGGTGTAGAACCTGAAGTAAGAGCCAGAAGTAACATCAACTAATACTTGTAACATGTTAAAGTTAGTGAAAATTGGTGGTTTAATTATCAAGAATTGGACGTAATCTCCATGATTGAGATGAACTAGTATAAACTCTATGCTTGTTTATTTTTTTGTTCTCCTTATCTATTAACTAGCCTAAGGTTTGAATTTTGATTTTATTTTGAAAACATATTATGTTTTATAAAATTTGTGTCTATCATTTGAATTTGGTTATGAAAATCTCTTATATGCTTTGTTAAAATATACATAAGACGATAACGTTGTTTTTCAGGAAAAAGGTTTTAAAAATTTTAAAATCACAATTCAACTTTTTTTATTGTGATATTTGCCTTTATAACTTAATACATTGCTTAAAGAATTTAAAATAAAATTTTTTTAATGGAACAATTAAGAATACACTTTTTGATAATCTAAATAAAATTTTTATTTTTATTGATTCCTTAATCAGCTTTCTATTAAAGAGGACGACACTTGTTAGTAAGACCCTTTAAAATGTTATATTTCTCCTTGTATAAAACACTCTTTCAACTCTTTTTTAAATGACTCTTTTAACTTGTTCATATTGGTTAAAAAAGTTAGTTAATTTAGTTAATGACAACAAATTTGTACTCCCTCCAATCTCAAATAAAAGCAACAAAAGTCTCCTTTTTTATTTTATCTAAATATAAGTAAATCTTAAGTAGCTTTACCTTACTTGGTTAGACACTTGTGCAAAACTAAGTTGCATTAATACAATTATATTTTGCTTTTAAAAAACTATCTTTAAAATACCTTTCATTTAATAGGACTAAAAACTTTCTTTATACTTCATATCAAATTCTAATGAAGGATAATTTAAAAAAAATATTTTTTAATTGAGATTAACACAATTTGATGAAATTAACCAATTTTCTTAATAAATGTGAAAAATTATTATTTTTTGTTTATAATCAAAACCGAAAGAAGTATCATTTTTCAAAAATTAGCCCTAAGGTTTGCAACTTATCATTTCACTCTTTCCACTTAATTATTATCCATCTAATTATTTAATGTGCACTATAGTGATCTTTTTCAATCATCATAAGATAGAAAATAAACTTATCTTATTAATTTATATCATTTACTTTTTATTAACTACAAAAATGTAAAATAACCAGGATATTCTAGTAAAAAAAAGAATCAAACGACAATTTAAAAGGAGTTTTATAAGGGACAAGTAAATTTGAAAGAGGGATGAATTCAGGAATGTATCAAAGGACCAAACATTTTAAAGCACAATAATTTAAATATTTATTTTTTAATAAATAATGAGTTTTGTAAAAATATTTATTATTAATTTTATGTGTAAAACTGGAATTAGGATTAAACAAATATAAACACAATACCCTATTTTTGTTATTCATTTTTTTCTATTAGCATATGTTTTTAATTTCTCATTTTTCTCATGGATATACACAAAGAGTGAGTCTTGAGGGAGGGGGGAGGGGGTCACAAGGCCCCTGCTTTGCCCCCTAAATTGGTGGTTGATCCTAATTATATAAAAGGAGAAAGGTACTTCCTCTAGACTCATATACCAAAAATAACTAATTTACACCAAATAAAATATTTAACATCATTTAATTTTATAGATTTCAATGAAAAAAATAATAATGATATTCCTAAAAGGTCATTCGTTGATACTTGATATAATAAATAAAAGACAATTATTGACAATAGAATCACAATTCAATGAAAAGCATTTTAGGAGTAATATCATATAATTTAATAAAATAAAATTAATTATATTTGTTTATATTTAAATTCATCCTACAAAATTATTTTTTTAGTTATATTTGAGTCAGAAATTAGTAACTATATTTTGATCTTTATAAGAAATACTCTACTAGCAACCTGTTACAAAAATGACTTCAACAAACAATAAGACTACATTTTTATCTTATACTATATTTTATAAGGGTATTTTAGATAAAACACATTAATATTTTATACTTATTGAATGTTGTTTAATAGGTGTATTTTACATACATTTAGGAATAATGATATTTTTTGTAGTGTTGGATAGAATAAATTATGTAGTTAATGAACAGAGTGCCGTTAGTTACCGAATATCAGTGTGTATAGCTGAAGTTGAGTCAATGACTTTTTCAAGAGGTGAGGAGTTCCCTCACGTTACTCCTTTTCTCCACAATCATTTATATATATTATCTCTTTATAAACCGGCTAAAAGATCAAAATTCCTTCTAATTAAAATAAATGTCATATTTAAATACCACACACACATATATATATATATATATATATATATATATATATATATATATATATATATATATATATATATATATATATATATATATTATATGCAATTCTGGATTCGAACCCATGACCAACAAGTCACAAGACACAACTTTATCGCTGCACCAGCGTTCGCCCTCATATATATTATATATTAATAAATTTAATTTTTTAATTAGATTATATATCACCATTAAACTCTAAAATTCATGTATTACAATAAATTCATTTTTGCCAAAAAAAAAACCTACTTAATTTAACAAAAGGATTCTTAATCAGTATTTTGACCAACATAAGGAATATGTAGCTTGTAACAGAAAGTAGTGAGCTAAAGAAATGCACAAGGCAGGTTCATTGAACCTGGACATACTTATTTGAACCATTCCAATCATAAAATAAGTCTTTTCAATTAATGTATTTAGAAAATTAAAATATTTATTATAAAATTATTTAAAAAATTATAAACAATATAATTTTACACTATTATAATAAAAACATTTTTTTTTCTTTTAATTAGTTATCAATATACAAAAGTCATATTTGCCTTGTATATATATTTATACAACTCCATCAACCAAATCCAACAAACCCAAAGTAAGTGTTACTTCTTATTGCACCACCCACGATGATCATGGGAATCGGTGATAAGAAGAAGAAGACGAATACGAGGGAGTGTGAAACGACGTCGTCGTTGGAGTTGCAGCTTAAGAAGCGGAACGAGGAGTTGGAGGAGGAGCTGAGCCAGAGCAAGGAGAGGGAGGAGCACGTGAGGCGCCAACTCCGCGCCGCACTGGATCGCCTCACCGTGGCGGAGGAAGCGGAGGAGCGCCTCTGCGCCCAGCTCGGTGACCTCGAAGCCGAGGCGCTGCAGCAGGCGCGTGAGTACCACGCTCGCATCGTTTCGCTCGTCGACCAGCTTTCTCAAGCGCACTCTCTCCTCCTCAACACCCCCATTCCCCTTCATTCTCGCTCTTAAATCAATCTTCTTCTCTTTTCTTCTCTCATGTGCTTGTTGCTTTCACGTCTACGACGGTACGTCGTGTGTAAAATTTGATCATGTATAGGGTTTTTTTTTTTCTTCCTTCAAGTGTGTTTCTTGGGAGATAATCTTTGTTTGGGGTATGATTGAACACTAAATATCAACACTTCTCCCATGGGGAATTTGAACTTTGATTCTCTATGTTGTGGGAGACTAATCCTTCTGCGCTAGATTCGACCTGTTCCTGGTGGAGTTTGACTTCTCTGCTGTATCTTTCCTTTATCAGCTGTGTTGCTTGGTGCATCTTTGAAACGATATCGTTTTTATGATTTTTAAAATTTAATTATAATCATAAATATTAATATAACTGTTACGCAGAAAGAGAAAACTTGAAAAAAGACATCAGAAAAAGTCACATCCTCCATGATAATAGGGTTTGATTTGTTTGCAGGTTTCATTTCTGGAATATTGTGTAGAACTGTGGATGTAGATTACTGTCTTGATTAATATCATTTCTGGATTCTGTGAATTTTTAGATTGGTAAAAAAAAAAAAGCTTTTAAAATAGAATATAACACTAAAACACGCACAAACTAATTTCTACTCAAATTTTTTATAATAAATTAACCAAAAGAAATATGTTGCTTCTCAATTTTAATTAATTATGATCCATCTCAAACACATGAAAGCATGGAAAAAGAGAAGTTAAATGAAAGAGCCGAAAGGATTTTTAGGTTTGGAATTGGAAGAATTAAGATAGAGACAAATTTGTATATCTCTCTGTTCGGTTGATTTTGTTTTGTAATTTGGGGTGTTAAATTAATTACCACATTTTTTTTTCCTTTTTGGCACAGATAAAAAAAAAACCATTTTGTTTAAATTCTTTTATTAACTGTGAAATTTGAGAGCATTCCTAGGTTTTACAACTGATGCAGTGATTCTTTTCTTCTATATATTTCAATTTACAAATTAAGATTGAATGCTCGTATTTTTTTCTTTCTTTTTTTTATCAACTATTGAATGCTCGTATATACCTAGTTAGTGCGGATTTAGTGTCAAACCAGAATATAATAAATTAATAATGGGAATCATGAACTTAAGGCCTAAGAGTGTTCAACACCCATTTTTAATACTTACGTATAGTTCAATGTTAATTATGACACGTTTGGTTTGCAGGATTTACGGTTTTCATATATTTTATGTTTTTTTATATAGTGGTTTCTGTTTTTAGTTCTTACAATTTTTTTTTCCCTGTAATATGCAATATAATGACAGTTGTTTTGCTTCCCGCAGTAACACAGAGACTAGAAACATAATCTATTTTATGTTGTAGAGCTGTAAAATTAGAGCGGAAACTAAAGACAAAATATGGTTATATTTGAAAGGATTAAAAACAAAAATTAGTATATTTTATAAGAATATAAAAAGCAAAAACACTATATTTATAGAGATATAAAACATGACGGTTCATAACGAACACAAATGAGGTGACGACAACATTGAAGGAATCAGAAATAAAACAAATGCAGAGACAAACAAACAAAAAAATGCATTAATATTGTATGTTTCTTAAGAAAATATTAAATGTTAAGATGTACTATGTTGTTTTTCTTTTTTCCAACTGAGTACGAACTTTAGGCAAATTAATGTAATAGATAACGAACAGAAATTATACACGACAAAAAAATGAAAGTTGTTAAGATGAAAAGAATGATAATTTTTAAATTTATTATCTTGTACGTTGAGGTTCAATTACATTTCATGTTTGTCTCATGCCACAATATTTTAAATTAAAATATACAATTATTATGATTACTAATAATAAATAACAATGTTTATTGACTTTAATTATATCTTTTACATAATATATATGTTAATATATTTATATTCATAAAATTATAACGTTAGAAATTTATATACTCATATTAAATAATAAATACCGTAGACTTAATAAGTATCAGACTAAACTAAGGTTAAGTTAATTAACCCGTGTCACAGAAGATTCTTATTTTTTAAAATAGCATGCATTATATTCACTTGAGATAAATTAGTTTAAACTTAATAAGATCATTATATATCAACACTAAAGTTGTCATTTTGAATATTCAATAGAACCATACACCCTTTGAGCATAAAACTTCTAATTAAGTTACAATTATACATCAATTGATTGATGCTTTTATTAATTATTCTTAATTGTTAATTGTTTTTGAATTCAGAATAAAAATAATGGGATGAATCGTGTTTTTCTAATCTCCACCCAATGAGGCAAGGCCTTTAGGTCTCCTCTACGTGAAAGACAAGAATTGCTAATACTTTATCTTTTGGACCCAAATATATATTTTAGATGCTGCCATCACGTCAAGACTCAAAGTATGGAGAACACATTATCATGAGTGGAGAAAGTGGTCCATCTCATGAGCATCGATTACATCGAAAAGAAAAAGTGTGGCATCCATGCATAGGTGAAAATAGATTAGAGTTTGACCGTTTGACAAGAGCCTAAGAACTAGTTTATATTACGTTTATGCCAGATCAAATCTTAAAAAAAAAAAAGGTCAGATTAAATTTTTTAATAAAATTATTTAGTTAAACAAATCAAATCATAAGACATTAAAAAAGCCTTTAGGTCTAATAAGGTGACTATAAAAAATTATAAATAAATATTCATATTAGTATTATTGTTATATTAAATTTATTATAGTACATTAAAATCTTACATTTATAATTAATTTTTTAATTATTTATTTTAATTTCTTAATTTAGTTTTAGGTATTTATAAAAAATTGGATTTTATTTATTTTCTACATCTTTTCTATATATAGAATATAAAATTATTTATCTTTTAAATGTTAATTAAGTTGATCAACAACATAAAAAATTAAGTTAAAGCTTATAATTAAATGTATTGAAAAATAAATTTATCTTTTTTAAATGTCTTATTGTAAAATATATTTTTAAATAAGTTATCATAAATGTTATATTAGATCTTAAAAATATATTTTTTGTGTGACTTTCTTAAAAATATGTTTATATCATATAAATAATTCTTATAAAATAAATATTTTTGCTTCTATTTTAGTATTTAATTAATTTTTATTAACAATAGATAAAACACGGGTAATTAATTTTTCTCTTTTGAATAATTAAACAAACATCTTACATAAAGGAGTATAATATCTTTACCATAATGAAACATCACATTAATAATAATTCATTGAATTGAATAAAACATAACCATACACTCTTAAGTATATAAATATGATGAGTGCTATCAGCACACTCTCAAACATCTCACTCTTATACACATGCACTCTCTCGTATTGGTCCACCTCAGCTTAACTTATAACTCATTACTTGGTTAGTAGGTACTATTTTTCTTAATTTTCATTTCTAAAGCCCAAAGTCTAAACTAAAGGGGGAGGAATATTGCTTATATTTTTCATATCATTAGTATGATGCTCTATAACTAACACAGTTTGGTTAGGCCACATCTTGTTCTCTAACTCAAGCTTATCTATTAGTGAAAGTCTTTTTGCTTCTAAAAAAATAAAGAAAAATCTTAATTGTAGCATTTTCTTTTTAAAGAATTTGGATGTTGCTCTAAGATATATATAGACTCATGATACTTAAAACTTAGAAGTTTATATAAAATGTTTTAATAGAAAATTTCTTTACTATCATATGAGCTATGGACTTGGTTAAGGTTAAAATTGTATTTGTATATTTTCTGAATAATTTTCCTGTTACTAGTTTCATAAAATTAGGGACTCTCCATCATTTTATAGCTATTATAGCTACCAAGTAATTGCACACAGTTCAAGAGACAAGTGCGACAATCAATGTTGATATATACACAAAAGTGCTTTAGTTTCCTCCTACCTAGTTCCAAAAAGAAAAGGCAATGGAAGCTCATCAATTTTAATAACTAGCAAGGGACAAAATTGGTGGTGGGGAAGACAATGAAAGAAATGGGTCTCGTAGTGCGGTAGCTTGAAGTAGAACCAAATAGTGAAAGTTTTTGCATCTGGTTAAGATGTTTGCTTCTGATATGTAAAACCACCTATAGGCTAGTGAATATAATTTTATATTTTTGATTTGTAAAGCCAATTAAGGCTAATGAATACAATGTATGTTTCTGATTTATAAAGCCGTATAAAGGCCTGCCAATGTAATGAGAAAATTTGAATAAAGAGTATTAGTTCCAAGTTCAATTTCAAATGATTATTATTTAACAATTGTCTATCTTCATGCTTTCTCTTTGTTTTTTCCTTTGCATTTCTCTTAATAAAGATATTAAATTTTGATTTTTTGTAAAATAAAATAGTTGTGCCATCAATCAGACTTGTATTATTAAGAATGACCAGATATAACATGACTGAAGACTGCAACAACAACCCTTTTAGTTTTGTAACATGTCTTTATTTTTCTTGAATGTAATATTTTTACAATAAAGGCATAAAAAACAAGCAACAATATGAAAATACTAAAACAAATAAATAAACAGACAAATCATCTACTCTTTATCAAAATCCAGCTCTAACATTTCTTAATAACCTAACATAAAAAAGTTTTAGAAACAAAAATCTTACAAAGTTTTAAAAACAACTTGTCTAATTTGTCTTAGCTCCTTAAACTCTAATGCTTTGCCTCCAAAAAAAAAGAAAAAGAAAATTGAACAAAGAAAATCACATAATAAACAGTCTTGAAAGGAATAAATTGAAATGTCTTCTCATACCACTCTTGTTGATGTAGTCACCATTTCATTGTTAAGAACATCAAATGTATTACTTAATTTCTCTTGAATAATTCCAAACTTCAATCACAAAAAAAGAACATAATTATGAGAAATCACATTAAAGTTATATGGTAAAAAAGTTGATAATATGAAAATCATAATAAAATAAAGACCCTAAACCTTTTTCAATCTTCCATTGTATGTTCTCTTACGCATTTTCTCAAGTAAAATGTTATTTTCAATGTTTTCTTTGTCACTTTTCAAAGACCAATTAATACTTGCAAATCATTTTAGGGTCTCTTCAAGTGCATGATGTGCAATTTGACAACTCTCATTAGATAATGATTTTTCCTCAAGTAATTCAATCACCTTTTTATATAAGAGATCATATCCCTCCTTATTAGAGCAAACATCTTTGTTTCTGTTTCTTTTATGATGCTCGCTTCTAATGTCTTTGATTCATCTTCTCATTATATAGCATGATGGAACACCAAAGAAACCAATAGCTTGGAGTGCCATTAGTGAGTGTCTACAAAGATACCCATTATTCTCAACTAAACAACACATCCACGAAATTTTCACCCTTGATGTATCTCACTCTACCACAAAGTCTTCATTTTTTTTTGAAAATCTTTGATTCTAAAAGAGGTAACTTGACCATCTTCTTTCTCTTTTGTAAGATGACATCAAGGTAATCCTAACACTTCAATTTGAAATTTCTTGAAAATTTCTTCTGCATAAACCCTTGACATCTGCTTCTCAAAACGAGACGTGGTCTTAAGAATAAACTGCTTGTGCCATGGTTGAAATCAACTTGCATTTCTGCCTTCTCTCTATCATGTAAAGCAAGTTTATAATTTTCAACAAATTCCTTTAATGAAGTTTTCTTGCTTACATATTTGTTAAAGAAAGAGTTGATGCTCTTTGATCTTTGAGTTGTTGACATGCCACCAAAAAAATGTATCTTTCATGTAAATAGGAACCCAATGCTCACGTTCTTCATACAAAGATTGAATTTATCCATCCTTTGATAGTTGAAAATTTTCAACCATTTGTTTCCTTTATCTTCAAATTGTTACGTTGACCAAGACTTGTAAATGCAAGTGTTGAGATATGTCATGAAATCTTCATGTTTTCTCAATACATGACTAACTTTTTTAGGTACCTTTCTTAGAATATGCCAAAGACAAAAATGATGTCTAGCATTTGGATGTACCTCTTTAATAGCCACTTTCATTGCTTTTTCTTGATTAGTTATAATTGCATTTGGAGGCTTGCCATCCATAGCTTTAGGCCATGTTTTCATCAACCATGAAAAAGTTTTTGAAGTTTCATATGTTATTAATGCACAACCAAGTAACCTTGATTGAAAGTGGTTGTTAACGTCAACGAAATGAGCAAGTGGCATCTTATACCTTTTTGTAATATATGTTGCATCAAAGGAAATCACATCTCCAAACTCTTGGTAGTCATCTCTACCCTTTGCATCCACCCAAAATATATGTCTCACATAACTTTTGCCATCCAAATCAATTGCATAATTTTTTTTGGATTTTCTTCTTGCATAAGCATAAAACACCGCAACATTGCATTTGCATCTCCTGATTCTAAAGCCAAGTGATGTTTTTGTCCAGATGGTTTCTTATATCTTTCTCCAAGTAGCCAATATTTTCATATCCTCCATGTTGCTTGGCCATTGTGGCAAAGATTTTGGTTGTCTTCACTCCAATTTGTTGCAAAGTTGCAATACAATGTTTTTGGGTTTAATTGGTGCCTCTATGACAAGGAAAAAATGTGCATGTGCTGGTAAAAGCTCATGATTGTGGTCATTGATAAAGTTGTCAACAACCCATTTTTCATCATGACTTCTTTTAATACGTAAGCAAGCCTCACACTCTACCTTATAACAAGGACAATATGGATTCTCATTTCTTCCTGTATCTTGTGCAAACATATTTCACATCAATAAATTGTCTACTACTTTTTGAACGATGACTAGTCTTAGTTAACATGCCAAATCCAACACATTTAGCATAATGATTGTAGAAAAAATAAGCATATTCATGTGACTCAAATTTCATTCCCATGTAAGGTTCTTGACCACCATTAGCCTCCAAACCAGCAATATCATTATTATCAATCTTTTGGGCAACATGGTCTCCATTTTCATTAGCAAATTTCACTGGTTCCTAACATTACAAATACATACAACAAATTGATTAAACAATTAAGCAATAATCGCATTAGAAAAAAAAAGAAACTACATATTAATTTTAGAAGATTAAACAATTAAGCAAATATTTTGTTCTATATTCATAGTGCTTTATTGAAACATAGTTATTTACATCTTTAGACACAACAAATTCACGTCAAATAGTAACCTAAAATTATGCAGAACCATACTATTAATGGATAGTGATAATGAATGTGCATTTATAAATAAGAAGAAAATTCTCGTAACCTGCTTCAACCCTACACACAACTCATCCTTGATGATTCCCTTGCAAGTGGTCTCTTCTCTTTCGTTCTCAAACCTGACACCTTCCTTTTCAACATCCTTGTCAAAGGCTTCTTCTTGGAAGCTTATTCCATTTTTTTCCAGACCCATTTGCATAAAAGCATGATCATTTATCCAAACTTCTTGTACATGATCACCAACGCTACGACCCTCCATAACATCCTTGGTATGTTGTTTCCCAATCATTGTGTTGTTGATGACTTTTAATTTATGTGTTGCAGCATTACAGTAAAGCTCACAATTGCTATTGGGTGATGCTTGCAGCGTGAGAATTTGAGTGATGACAAAAGAAAAATAGGGCATTTTGGCACCCTTGTGGAAATGATAATTTAATCCTAATATTAATATTGAATTAAAATAAAATAAATTATAAAATAGTTGAACCTAAAGAACTGGTAACCAAGTAATGGATTAAAAAATTAAGCTAAGGTGGACCTTTAGGAGGGAGTGTACAAGAAGGTGTGATGATAACACTTTTCATATAAATATATATGTTGCTACATTACTATATCATTAATACAAATCATATATAACACTGGAAAATGAAACAAGTAGGTGTTCTTTTACTAAAAAAAATGAAGTAAATAACTAACACAATTAAAACAAAAATTCATTGATGACTATAATAGAGTTAAAATTTCAATTATTGGCTTTAAAATGTTCAAGTGAATTATGTATATAATTTGATGAAAATATTTTTTTCATAAAAATATGCTTAAATTGTATAATAAAAATTGTAAAAAAAAATTTATTTATAATATTATTATATGAAAGGGGCTGCTAATATACACCCACTTAAGAAATAAAAGGTCTAAGTTAGAACTCAACACCTTTTTACTTGGACTAAAAAATCATTATCTCTTTATTTAACACCAACCCACAACAAAGGGTAAACTTATATTTTATCTCATTAAAAAAATAAAAAAATAAAAAATTATTTTCTCTTTCACATGTTCTTATCCTTGTAGAGTCGACCCTACGTATTCACTTATTCCTTTACGTTGCAACTTTGGCTACGTCTTCTTTGCGTTTCGATCTGGTGAGACTTCTATCAAGTTTGTGTCTCTTTGTTTTTTCAAACATCATTGCTAATGGGTTTTCAATAAGAAAATTATAATTTTATTGTTGTGTTTACATGCGAACAAACTAAGCGTTGCATATGCTAAAGCTTTTGTTTTTATTGGTTTTGGGTATATGGTTTAAGCCTATCTATCAGTGGATTTATTTTTACTAGTTTTGGGTATATGATTGAAGTCTATGTTTTGTTATCTTCATCATTTAGTATTTCTAAGTTAATTTTAACTTCTTTTTCATTTTAATTAGTTTCTAACCTTAATATGCATGATTCAGATTTGAAATCAATGACATCGAAAGTGATAAATGGTGTCAATGAAAGGCCTTACAAAGATGGTGAAATTCAAGAGCCACAAACTGAATCTTTGCCTCAAGTTAGTGGTATTGATGATTGGATTCCTTATGAAGGTCAAATATTTAATAGTGATGATCATATTTATATCTTTTACTATTTATTTGCACGAAAAAGTGGTTTTTCAATTAGACATCATCATATTTATAAATCTAGTAAGAATGAGAGAATGAGGAAAATCCATCGGGTATTTATAAAAGGAAATTTGTTTGTCATCATTCCGCTGGATGCTAATAAACAACAAAAAATGAATGAAGTGAAATATCAAAGGAAATGAAAAGCCTCAAGGTGCACTTGTGGTGCAAAAATGTTGGTTAATAGAATAAAAATTGACTTTGAGGAAAAGTGGGTGGTTAAATATTTTAATAATATTCATAATCATGAGTTATTAGATGATAAAAAGGTTTAATTTCTTCATGCTTATCTTAACATCCCAATTATTGATCAAAATTGTATACAATTGTTGGCAAAAGTTGGATGCTCTGATAGTTTGATCATGAGAATGCTTGAGTTAGAGAATGAATAAATACAATGAATCTACCATATTGAGAGAAAGATATTTGAAACTTTATTCAATCCCAAAGTGGCATTGGCAAACAAAATGATGCTTCAAATGTTCTTAAATTATGCAAAGGTCTAAAAGATATGGATGATGCTTTCACTTATGATTTCACAACGGATGAAAACAATAAATTGGAGTATATTATTTGGGCTTTTTATGACTCAATTTGATCATATGAAGTTTTTGGAGATGTGGTTGTTTTTTATACCACATATTGAATAAATCATTATGATAGGCCACTTGAAATAAGGGTTGGAGTTGATAATCACAGAAATTCAAGTTTCTTCGGTTGTGTTCTATTAAGAGATGAGAAAATATCTTCCTTCACATGGACTTTAAAGGTAATTTTTTATTTACTTGAAGTTGTTATTATTATTCAATTTCTAACTTCAAGAGTTGAACTAATTATTTTATATTTTTTTATTGTTATTAGATTTTTCTGATCTTTTGTCAAAGAAAAATATTCACAAACAATTCTTACGGATCTTGCTCTTAAAGAATCTCACCACTATAGAAAAAGGGATTTAATATTAGTTCTGGAGGAGTTTCAACATTGGTTCTAGAATCGATGTTGAAACAACCATCGTTAAAAGTAGACATTATTTGACATCGATTTAAAAATTGATGTTGAAAATCATTATCTACATCGGTTTTGGCTGAAACCGATGTAAACATATGATCAAAATTGTGTATTCTAAAATGTTTTCTACATCAATTTTTAAAAAACTGATGTAAAAATGTTGGTCAGAACTAATGTTGAATGTGCCTTTATAACATCAATGTTTTTAGAACCGATGTTGAATAATTCATTCAACATTAGTTTTAGACTAAATAGATGTTGTTTTTTGCAAAAAAAATTAAATATTTTATCTGGTGAATGTGCCTCACCACAAACTCAATTTTCAAAATTTTCTTTAAGAATAACTTTTTTATTACTACTATTTTCTAAATGAACATATAATAGATATGTACAAATTAACAAAATATACATACCTTAATAGCGCAGAAAAGCCTTGCCATTCCAAATTGTGTCCAATCTTTGCCAACTAAAGGCATGCATGAAACATCAAACCTAAAAGGAAAGAAAAAAAGTTTTTTTAATCATGGTTGCAAACCATAATGCAACTCTGCCTTCTACTCTCTCCATAGATTACTTTAGCTGAACTTCCATTCAAACATGTTTGTCTAATCATATCAGTAAATGCAATCATGCTCAAGATAATTTTAAGAATTAAAAAAGAATTCAAATTGTAAGTCAATAATAATAATAAGCTATGTTTATATATATAGACTTGAGACAGAAATAATGGAAGAGATTAACGTTACATTTGAGATATTAGAAGTTATTTGTCAACTCGCCCTTGTGCATATTCACTTTCAACACTTTTTATCATTGCTGTCTGGGTACATGTGTAAGGTGATCGACAACTCAGACTCTCATATTGAGGGGTCCCACAACTTTTAAAGAATTTGATTTTTTTATTAACTTCATTTTGGTGAACTTTTTAATATATAAGAGTTTTGTGTATTATTTTTTAATGGTTGAATTTATAAATTTATGAAATTTTTTGCCAATGAATTTAGGGGTCCCTTTTTTAATTTTTGCTCTAATCCCAAAAATGTATTTCCCATAAACAAATGAAGGAGAAATGCAGGCTAGAATAAAGGGAAATATAAAGATCAAATGGTGAACCATGTGCATTTGTCATTCTAATCATCATTACTATTAATTGCATTACCATTTTAACATTTTCATTCCAAAACCTATAAAATTTGAAAAATTCATGACTTGTGCAATATTTATTTACATTAAATATGAATAAAGAGGATCAATGCACAAACAATTTCATTTATAACGTTAAAACTATTGTGAGACATAGTAAAAAGAACTCTGAAAATATTTTTGCTTCAACAACGTGACTTTTTACGAAGCCTCAATTGAAATTTTAAAATATTTTAATATTTTTTCTTATACTAAAAAGGAAACATATACACTTGAAGCCTCAAATTCCTTTTAACGAACCCTGTTACTCTAATATAAGTTGAAGCGGGTAGAAAGCATATTTTAAAATATCTTTAAAGTTTATGCATAAAAATTAATTAGTTTATATTCATAGTTTAATTAATTTTAAAAGGCATATAATATAGGATGGCTAATTAATGTTGGTATGGATTTCCAAATGTTTCATATTTCAACATATAAACTATTTTAATAATTTGATTTATGAGTAATATTTCTTAATCTTTCATGTTTAATATGCATTTCCATAAATAAATTGTCTAATCTTCCATGTTTAATATGCACAAGTATTGCCATAATTTGAAACTAATATACTAATTAATATAGGAAGGAAACAATAGTCATTAGGTAGATGAAAAGGTAGGTTACGTCTAAACAATGGTAGTCCAACAACGTAGAAGTTAGGAGTTAATTACAATTTTAGTATTGTAGGCTATAACTAATATGAAGGTTTAGGAAGATTTTAATATGGTAGGCTGATGAAAAGGTAGGCTACCTCTAAGATGGAAGTTTAGAAAGGAAGAAATGTGTTCAATGAAAGTGGATTTATATATATTAAGATTTATTTGGATTGTAACTCAATCAAATTTTATTAATTTCAATTAGGGTTTCTCAATCAAATTTTATTATTTATTGAAAGAGGATGAACCTGCCTTCTTGGAAGGGCAGATCAGATACTCAATGGATATGTCTCCTGTTAAGATTCTCTAGGTCATGTTGCTTCCCTTCAGTCTGCACTTATAAAGGAGCGCAGGGAAGTGTTGAGTTTGATATGTTTCAATAGAGAGAGAAGGTGAGTGTATGCTGAAAATTTATTGGTAAATTAATGATATATATTCTGATGCTTTCGGGATGATATATAGTAGAAACATGAAGTTGGATTTCACTTTACAAACGAGTTGCATTTATTTTAACGATTGCCCTTCACTTTACCATACTTCAAAGGGTAAATTGAGAAAGATAAAATAGATTGCAAATTTCTTCTTGGAAAGGCTAATTTTCTACCTTCTAGCATAAATGAATCTTTAGTTGTATGCAATTAGCCAATTAAGTTTTGTTTAAAATAGAGCTATCGGTTGATATAAGTTTCAGATTCAGTTTCCATGTAAACCAGTACCAATTTTATTCCAAATCAAAACTTGTTTTCTGAATAATGTTGCTTATGAAAGTAGTTGTTCCTTCAATCCTAACTTGAGCTATACAAGTCAAAATCAAATGTTATTTTTTCTATTAAAAGCTAATTTGCAAATCTCAAACTGTTAAATATGCAGACTAAAATGAATTATATTGAAATACTAATACTAATATGAAGTCAAAGTGGAATTAATTTTTCTGCATAATGCAGCCGAGTCAATACGTAAATAGTTGATACTATGCTTATAGGTCAAAGTTGTTATGAGGAAATTGCATGAATGATCATTTTTCTTGACAGACTTATGTGTGTTTATGTGCAGATTGGAGCTTCTCAGAATTGATGGATTAGTGGGGGTGGAGATCATTCTACATTTGTGTTTTAAAAAATCAATGAATCTCAAGTTATGATTATGTTGATCATAATCCCTTCCATTATTATTTAATTATATTAAATTGCTTTCTAAATCATCTGTACCCATGAGCTCGTGATGACAACTAAGGAATATATGCACGAGGTCACTGTCATAGACCCCAAATGGGTTGTTGAATTTGCTCCAAGATTCTTCAAAGTTGCAGATAATACAAAGATGAGCAAGTGAAAGCGTCAAGAGCGTATAGAACCACTTTATGATAGATACCATTAGCCGAATTCCTGGCGTTTGAGTAAACGCTGAGCATGATAGCTATGTAGTTCATCTTCCTCTTAATGCAACATCTTTGATACTGTTATATGTTGTATTTAGTTTTAAATGTAATTTTTCTTATATGATGAGTGAAATGGAAATTTTGGAATGAATTAACTGTAACTTTTTTGGTCATGGCCGTGTTTTGTTTTATATTCCCTTCCCCTTTTCTCGCTGCAGAGATAGAGAAGGATAAAAATATTTAGTTTACATTGACAGTCACTCATTATATAAAGTAAATGTTGAGAATCAGCAATAAATATGTCATTTATTATAAATTCTCGGCTTATTCTGACACACAATTTTCACTCAATTTCCCTCAGTTTCTCTTGCTTTACATGGTAGAGAATGAAAAACAAATTGTTTTACGTTTTGTTTTTGGTCGAATTTTAAATTTAACTTTGATAGAAACTTAATTTCTCGGAATCAGCTTGGGGCAGATTAGAACCATTATCTCTTTTTGGTGCTAGATCAGAGTCAATTCTGTTGGTTACATACTAATTTTTTTCATGTATTCTCTTTATTTATACTACTCTGTTAAGTAAAATGTCCACTTTCTATTTTCAAGGTTTATATTTCTATTATTTTATTTGAGTTTAATTTTGTGTAGTTACAATATAACTAATCATGATAAATAATATTTTTAATGTAATTATTATAAAAGTTAATAAATTTATCATTCATATTAATTTATGATTTGATGACAGTCAAAAGTTATAGTATAGAGTAGTCAGATAACACATGAAAGAACAACTTTGAGGGTTCTCATATTCCTGGTTACATAACAAATGACTTCATGACTTCATGACTTGATGTTTTATTCCAAAGATATTTTTTTTCGCATTTACAAGTTATCTTGAGAGGATAGAGGGAAAACTGAAATTATGGCTAGATGTCTAGTAGATGGCCATTGGTTCTTAATCAGCTGCCAACTTGTTGGAGTTTTGGAAGAGTAATTTCTGCACTTATTTGTTTCCTTAGGATCCTCATGTGTTCCACATTCTCTGCTCATAATTTTCATCTCCTTGTCTTTTTTGTTTCTCTCTTCCTTTCAAGAAACACTTATGGTATTCTCTTCTGGCATTGTCTCATATCAGTGTCTGAGTCTTTGCTGCAAGCACAGAGACAGTGGCAACAAAGAGAAAGAATGTCACTGGACAGGGTAAGAGAATATCTGAAGAAGAATGGACCTGCTGCTGAACCTTCTGATCAGGCCATTCAATTGATGGTGGTGGTGGAGGAAATGCACCATTTGGTTTTTTAACCCTGTGTTGTGGTCATGTAAAATAAAATGTTTAATTAGTTGAGTGTAAGGATTTTGTTTTGGAAACATGTGGTAATAAATTGAAAGATAATGAAAAGCCAATGGGAAATGATATATACTTATTGCCGTTGGGACAAAAAACAATGTCATATTCAAAAGCTTTGCAAATGAAAGTGCTGGTGGCATCATCAAATGCATAGCTATAGGCTTTTGGACAAGCCTGCTTGAAAAGGGTGGAATAATAGGAAGGCTGGCATGTCGTTGGATTGGCAAATTCTCCACTGCAACAGTACTGATCCGATCCAAATGCCTCACAAGCACTCTTACACCCAACTACACCACCTTGGTATCCATCTCCACCAACTACTTGAAGTTCTTTTGGACAACCTATAAAATTCCATTTTATGAATGTAAAAAGTGCTGTATCATTCTACCACGTGTAAGCAATGGTTAAAATATAGTTTAGTCCTTATACATTGTATCTACTTTTAATTTGGCCTTTATATATAAAGAAAAAATAATTTAGTGCCTATAAATATAATTGTTTTTGGAGCAAATTACATTGATATCACTTGTGATTTCTATGAAATTCACACAATACCCGTCTTTTTAATTTTATACTAACCCTCTTATAATGTGTTTTTTGATAACTGAAGGTATTAGTATAATATATTAATTTCAAACTATTAAAGGAGCTACTATAGATAAGAATATCGCGTGAATTTTAAAAAAAAAAATAGTGTTACGGTGTAATTTGCTCTTATTTCCAATTTAATCTATACTGCATGTAACTATGATAAAATCCTCCATTGGAGTAATAACATGTCATATAAAAAACTTATAAGGTAAGTTTTATTTTTATTTTGATCCCTATATTTCATGGTAACTCCAACCATATGGTATTATAACAACAGCATGAATGAAAAGAAAAGGAAAACAATTTTACATAAAAGGATTAAATTAACTTGATATGAACAAAAATATTTATGAAGCATAAGTATATGGTACTTAATGGACCTAGTTATAATATATGACTTCATGTTCAGAAAACCTCTTACCTCTATTGATGTCAGTGACACAACCTGTGGCATTACAGACACCAGTTCCATATACACCTCTTGGTTGAGCAAGCAGTGGCAGATTGTAGCCATCAACCATGCTGACATCATAGTAGTCTTGATCATTGCCTTTACCAAGTGTTATCTCAAACAATGAGGTGGGAGGAGCTGCACCATTTCCATCACATTCCAGCTTTCCACCACAATCACCTGTTTGGCACTTACCAATTCCTGTTGCATCAAATGTGCAGCCAGTCCTAGCCCATATCCTTCCTGACCACCCTGGAACACTTGTGAGTTTGATCATTTGGCCCGAGTCAAGCCGGAACCCGGTCGTTGGAAGTGGCGGTGAGCCGGCGCCGGAGAGCGTGCCGGGCCATATAGTATGGGGGCAGTTGTTGGTTATGGTGAATATTGAAGAGAAAGAATAAGATAACAAAGTAAACAAAATAGCTAGAAAGCTTGGGAACTTCCAGGATGTCATCACTATAGGCATTATTTTCAATGATTAGTAATATTGGTTGTGTTGTGCCAGGAATGACCAATCCTCCCCATATTTGTATCAAGAAATTGTGTGCTATATATGACTTGTGACCAAAATCCTACGTTGCTTTGGTGAAATTCTCAGCCACAATACCAGCTACATGGGTTTAGTATTTCTTTTATTGTGGATGGCCTTATTAAGAAGCTATTCTTTGCCTTTGCTGTTTCATGGGAAATTGAACAAATAAGGAAATAATATCTATGTAATCTCTATGACCAGAGAATATATATCATGGATTTCCTTCAAAAAATCGTGTCAGAAACTGTGATTCGACCATGTAGGAAAGTTGCATAGGATGATCCCATAAAGAAGTGACCTAGGATTCCTCCTACATATAAAAAAAAGTACATTGACTAGGGAATACGTAAAGGGGAAACTTCAGTGTGAAATTCTGCATATTTCATTATTTCCTACACTTAATATTAACAACGCTTGACTTCTGTGTAGTTACTTCAGAACATTGACATTTGAAGAAAAGAACAAACTTTTCAACAGTGAATTTGACCAAAATTTTCTTTAAACATACGCTAAATTATTATCAACGTTTCAATGGGAACTAAGAAGACTACAGTTAGGAGACTGATTCCACCCACCTGATTGCTAACGTCACAGACTTCAGAATAAAGTTTGTGGAATTTTGGTATTAGTTTTTTTTTTGGTTTAGACAACCTTGTAATTTATAACTATTAATAAAAATAATTATTCCTTTGTATATATTTTTTTTTCTTTACTTGTCTTTCAATATATTTAACTGTTTTTATTTTTTTTCATAAATCTTCAAGATAGAACTGATGCCATTTTTTCAAAAAAATAAACTATTCACTATATCCTTTTACTATTTTTCTTTTGCTTTTTTAAAAATCAACCCATGACCAACAAGTCACCAAGGCACAACTTTACCGCTGCACGAGGGCTCGCCCTCCTCTTTTTTATACTAATAAAGAAAATATAACCTCATGTAATAAAAAAGAATTGCAATTTCTCATAATCTCATCACATTTTTTTTTAGTTTTAAATTCCATACTTACGAGAAAGAATTTACATTTCTCTCTACTCCACCGGTAATCAGGTTTCGTAATTAACAATTTACTTCTTATTTTACTTTTTAATTTTAGTCCATAACCTTTCCAAAAACCCCATATTACGTTCCTATCATCTACTCTCGTTGACGTGTCTAATGAATACACACGTGACATTGCCATATTTGCTATCCAATGCCACACCATTTTGCCACGAAATTTTGAATTATTTTAATTGATATTCTGATTTGTAATAAAAAATAAAATGGTTCATTTTGTTTTAAAAAGGAATAGAATTAAAAAAAGGTTGGAGTTGTCAAATCAGATAAGGTTTTCTTCATACTTCGATTGTATGTTGTGTTTGTCCTTCTTTGTAGCATAAACTCTTATATTTTGAGTTTGAATTTTTCTCAATAGAAGCAACTGGGAGGGCTCAAGTGTTAGTGGGCGATCTTCATGAATTTGGAGAGCGAGTGCATAAAGGTATCACATAGCCTTCTACATGTGCTGCTATCCAAGATTTATAATTTATAATTAATAATACTGATACAAATATCAGTAACTCAATTGGAAATCAAAGGAGTGTAACTTAATTGATTGAGCTAAGATTTGTATTATAAACCGCCCAATATCTTTCTTTATTTCCTATAGATAAAAAAGTAGCTAAGTTGAGAGACATCATGTAACATCCAATCACAAGCCAAATTACATAATTTTGTTTAATAAGGATGCCAAAAGTTAGAAAATGAAAGCAACATTACAAACCTCTAGCTTAACAAATATCATAATAAAAACCTTCATCAGCCTATAAACCGATAAAAGAATAATTACATCTGCCAAGAACATATTACAATTACAAAATTTAGCGGCAAACAGTAACATGGCATTTAGGAGAGAACTCATTTTCAATCCCAGGTCATTATTTTCAATCCTTGAATACAAAGAGGAGCACTATGCAAGTTTGAAAGATTGATGCTGCTGCTGATAAGTATCCTTTCCTTATAAAGCCCCCCTTTATTTGCCCTTGTCACCTCACATCTACTAACACAAGTAAATAAATCACATAATGGAAATCAACCACAATTCCAAAGTATATTAATAATTAAGATTAGGCATACCTACTTTTTCATCTTTGAATAGTGTGTCTCTACCGTATCTGTACAGTATCATAAATGTTCTTGCCTCAATTCTTGACACCCTGTAGTGTTAGGATTTCCTACTTAGCCTTTAAACTCTTTATAGTCCCATAACTGTTGGCTTCTCCAAACTTCACCAAAGGAAAACTCGAGCAGAAGTTGCAATGCCTGCATTCATTCAAGAAGAGAAGATATTTATCAATAATTGATGTTCAAACATAGAACAATTTTATATCATAAGAATTAATTTAGTAATGCAACACAAATAAAGTTCTGAACGCTCCTTCCTAGCATATGCTTCAAAACCTGCACAAGTTACATTAACCTCAGACAGCCAACCATCAATCAAATCACAGAAAAAAAAAGATATCAGAAAATGATTAAGAAGAACAAAAATGAGAACTAGATCATCTCCCTTGAGCCTGTAACAGAAATAGGAAGAGTCAAGCAGCAAAACCAAAATCAATTCACCAGATAGCATACCAATAACTCTGTTCATATGACAAACTGGAGAGAACCTGAGCCTACAGAAATCAAGGTTTTCATATGACCCTAAATAGATTTATCATCAAGGACAAAATAAGTGTTTGCTGTTCATACAGAATTAAGGAATACAAGTTCATGACAGTAGTAATAGTAAATTAGTAATGAATATATTAATAGGCTGCTTTGTGATTACAGATACACTAGAAACTTGATGGTCAGCTAAAAAAGGATTACAGTTAAGTACATTGCTCATATATGCATCATTGAGATCCAAATTAAATTCAAGCAATGTAAAAGGCCAGAATGCATTCCGTAGTCAGCTATGACAGTCAGTTTCTCACTAGGTTTAGCAGAAAACTGAAGTAAATTCAAGCGTCATAAATGTGTCGTGTACAAAGACCCTGCTCAGATCCCCATTCAACAGTCAAGCTACTTTAAAGGCTACATTACATTAATACTAGAAATATAAGGACTTCCTACAGAAGATGGGGACACATCATGTCCACCAATAAATAATCCATAATTGTTCAAGTTCTGTTATCGATACTCATCCGATAGAAAACGTAAAAAACTTCAAAGGGACAAGAGAAATGATAAAGAAGTGTCTTTGCAGTTATATAATAGATATCTATTTCATATCCATGCCATCTCCAACTTGGCTGCAGATAGGACTGACAGCAGAGAAAGATCTCTCGAAGGGAGAAGGATGAAATTGAGCATCTCGTCTACGCTTAAAACCACAGCTATCGGAGGGCGAATTCTCTGTGTCAAGCTTCCTGCGAACACCTCTCACTGCTTGTTCCTCTTCTGGTGTAAGGGGGAAAATTTGACCACTTGCTAGGCAAAGTGAACTATGGTTATCATACAGAATTCTCTGGTTACAGTTTTTATCACAGATGTGAGTCAGCCCTGTTATCTTGCAGCGATACATGTTTCCACAAACATGTTCATTTTCACATTTCCAGTTGCATCTGTGACCAGTAATTGGGCTGTCTTGGCCCAAAATACTTGACAGATAAATAACATTTGAAGGAGCTGCAACCATAGAATTGCCATATACCTCCATTTCTTTGGTCCAAAGAGAAACTTCTAAGCTTCCAATCTAATACTCTCCAACTTCAACGCCTTGCCTGAATTTTCTGCAGGGCCCACCACAACAATACATAATTCAATCAAACTCAACAGAAACTGACTTGCTTGGCTCTAAAGAAATGTAAGGACTTACATCTTCTATAAACAACCAAACTAATCTCATAAAGTAATTTCCCTCAACATAAACAAATTTCACACTCTTATGTAACTACTTAATCCCTTTCAGAAAAAGGTTCTAACATAACATGGGTGGGTTAAATAAGAAAACTGCTTTCATCAATTAGATTAGATCTTATTCCATTGGTGTAATAGCCTAAGAAAGCAGGAAAACCAAACACAAAAACTTAACATGCTTTTGACAAGCATAGCCAAAAACAGAATTCAGCAGTTTGAAAAAGAGCAAATTCAAATGGATTCTTATTAAAATTTTAATTCACAAAACGTAAATAATTAACGAATAAATAATACATTTAGGGACAGGAAACTATAGAAGTGAGCATGTGGAGGGAACAGATATGTGCACAACTGCACATACATCATTCTCATGCACATAAAAGTTAAAACCACCCTATGAACAATACTGATTCTTATCCACCCCCACCATGAATAATAATTAATTAATTAGTCTCATAAATAAATTACCGAAATCACATGAATAAAAAAAATGTTTTTACCCAAACATGATTAAATGGAAAGAAGATGAAATTAGGATGACAAGTGGGGACCCTACCCCAGATGGGAAAATGAAGGAAAATGAACTTACATTCTCTCCAACAAAGTTATTCTGCCAAAACTTTCTTCCTCAGTACCTACAAAAACGCTGTAAGAGAAACCAAAAAAGATAACCAAAAAAACAAAATAAAATTCTCTCTCTAAATTCTGAAACACACTCTCTCTCTCTCTCTCTGTCTGCAAAACAGAACCTAAGCAAAGCTAGAAAAATTAAAATAAGCAAGGAATGAGGAAGAATGGGTTTGAGTATTTATAGAAACCAGGAACAGGAAGTGATGGACACTGTGCACTTGTGGGACACACCAACGTAGGACAAACCCAACTACGGGAAATGCGCGTTAAATTTCGGGCAAATTGTGACCCAAATGCAAAATTATGTCACTGTCGGGTCGGGACTTGTCAGGTGGCAGCGTCTCCTTCAATTTTGGATTAACTATCGGATCTAAGTCCAACGTTTTTTCTCCACCCACCAATTGTTTTTTTATTTTATTTTATAAAAAAGTATTAATTAATTAAAAAAGAACAATTATTTATACTTGTGAGTGTATGTATAAAGATCATCTAAGATATCTTATCCAATAATCGTTATGCATAATTATTTTATTAATTTTCATAAGAATTATCTTTAAAATCACAAAGAAATATATCTGTCTGACAGTATAGAAACTTATGCTTTTCCTATTTTAAAAAACTTTTACACTAAAAACTTATCATTTTTCTTATTTTAAAATGAGTTAAAAATATTTATTATGTTTTTTTTGTCTTAATTTATTTTTAATTCTTTTCATTTAAATTGTATGTAATTTCGATCTCCAATTTGTTTCAAATTAATTAGGTTTCTCTATTTTAAAATTAAACAAAATCAATTTCCTCGTTAGTTTTATTTTTACCAAATTCTTTTTTCTGCTTAAATACATGCGAGTTATTGGAACATAAAAAAGTTTTAAAGTTTATAATTAAGACATTTAGTAAAATTTTGATAAAAATGATAATTTCTTTTTTTTGAAGAAAAATCATAAAATTTAAAATATGAAAAAGTAGGATCTAAATAAGATTTTTTTTATTTGGATTGAAATTTAATATTTTGATTGATAAATTTAAATACAAAATTTAATCTGTAGAAAATTAAAATATATATATATCAAAAAGTTTAAAGTGAAATGAAACCAAAATATTAATTTTAAAAAAATTAGAAATTTAATTAAGTAAAAAAATAAAATTCAAAATAACACAATAACACAATCGGAAACAAAGTAAAAAACATAGTAATTAAATGGCTTTCTTTTTTTGAGTTTGTTTCTGCGGACGATTCTACGGTTTTGCAATAACTCAAAGTATAAAATATTTTTTAATGTCAATGCATAAAATGTCTATTATACCCCGAAATAATATTTTAAAAAAACAATTATCTTATCATCTTTCTTCTATGCACTCAGTAAATTCTCTTCCTCCGGTTGCAACTGTTATCTCATCATCCACCTAAACATATACAAAAAGAAAATGCATTACTAACACTACCCTCAATGAATGAACGTTTCTCAATGAAAACACTTGATTTAAGTTGTTCATGTAAAAATCTGGAAAATTCCCAATTTGATTCATTAGATTTTGAGTAAGTTGTTGTTTAGGTGTTAAATAAGTACTTGATTTAAGTTGTTTAAAATCTAGATCCCTTATCTAAAGTGAAAACAACTTTTTAACTCAACTACTTTTGAAGGTAGGGTTAAAATGGTCTACTCACGTAATTTTATTTTGATATATTTTTTAACTCAACTACTTCATTTTAATATATATATTTTTTAACTCAGTTACTATTTTATAATCTGAACCATCCAATTATTTAATTATATATCTAACGATGATGAATGAGGGTAAAATTGGTATATAACTATTTGGCTATTGAAAACTTGAATTTAATTTCTTTGTTGTTCTTATGTGCCCTTTAAAATTATAAATATCATTATTAAATATTAAAATAGTTATATTATGCATTGTTATTTTAATAATAGAAACAACATGAAAAAAAACAACAAAAAAATCAGGTCTTGAAAACACTGGTTCAGGCGTGAACAACCTATTCTAATGGTAAACGCATCACAAAGTCTTGAAATTTTTTTCAACACGAACCGTATTAGGAGGAGAGATAAACAAGGTCGCACCGCGAAGATTTCGTTCTTTGTCGTATCGCAACTCAACACGCGTAAGCACGTGCGATTTCTCGCCGTACACAGTACTACTACATGCGAACGCGCCACTGGGCCACACCTGGCCCACGTCGCACTATTGGGCCTGCGGACTCGAAGCCCACAAAAGACCCGACCCGTATTTCGCAATCGGATCTTATCTTCTAGGGTTTCTAGTTTTCTTCCTCGCACCGATGGATTTTGTTCTGAGAATTCGAATCTAGGATTTGTTTGAGCGTGCGCGAAGGATCATGGTGGGGTTCAGAAACAGATACATGGTGATGGAGGTTTTTCTGAACCCTAATAGAGACAAAGTTGGGGATGCGTCTGTTATAATTACACAGTTTAATGTGTCAAAAGCTGTAAGAGACAGCATATTGGTGAATTTTGGGGAGTGTGGTTTGGCTTCATCATTGGGATCGTTCCAGGGTTAGTAGTAACGTGTTTAATTTCTTGATGTTTATGCAATTTCTTTTAAATATCGGTCGCAATCGCGTTGCGGTTTTGTGGCGTTTGTTTATGTCGCGGAAAATGTGGCTGATGCGGTTCCATTTACAGTCGCCCAAATCATGGTCGCGGACCGTTTTATGAAACCTTTATTAACAATTTGTGTGTGTGTGTGTGTGTGTTTGCAGTTAAGTACGTGAATCCAATCACTAATGTGTGTATAATTAGGGCATCAAGGGAGGAGTATCAGAAAGTATGGGCTGCCATTACAATGGTCACAAATATTGGAAACTGCCCGGTCATGTTTAACTTGCTGGATTTATCTGGTAAAGAAAAATAGAATTACTGCTTCATTGGTTCTTTTAGTTTTTAATTGTGTTTTTGTGAATTCCTCTGGGAATATATTGGAATTTTAAAAAAATATATATTGAGAAATTATGGTAATTTTGCATTGTGCTATACTGCTATTGCTTCCTTGTTGTTATTGAGTTTGATCCTCAGGTTTGTGTGTACTGAAAAAATCTATTAGGAGAGATCAGTCCCTTAGATAGATTTTAGTATCTCAAGGGATTTGTGTTGTGTTCATACAAAAAGAATATTGGTCCAGATTTCGTTTTAGTATTTGGGATCATCAAATCGTGTTATGCAGGACACTACTTTTGTCAGAAAGCCCATGTTTATTATGCTGCCAACTTGAGTTTATCATTACATTACAATAGAATGCCTTCATGTTTCATAAAGTAGTATACATTGACCCCGTCTTGCTATGGGGTTATCATTTATGATGAAATTTATTATCAAATAACATGATACAAAACCAACAAATGAAAGTCAACTCTTCAGGGTACCAATAGAGTTTGTAAAATAGTGAAAACAAAATACATGTGCCTTGTAAGACTGTAGAAAGAAAATTGAGTTTTTGGATGAGACTTCCTGTAAAGAGGGAGTGAAGCTTTTGGAGGGAAATTGGTTTGCAGGAATTTGATATATGCGTGAAATTGAATGTGTTCTGTAATATGTAGATATAGTTACACATTGCTTTTCTTAATTCCCAGTTAGGATTAGGAGGAATAAGGAATTTACTAAATCATTGATGCATGACTGTATCATGCTTTATATTGGGTTGATTATAGAACATTATGTTTACAGTAATATAAATGAAACTCCAAAAATCTTTTGACTTTTTCAATCAATTTGATTGCATCTAGCTGTTGGCCATATTCACGATTTCCATCGTTTCTTTCACTTGAATATATCATGTTGTACATATAATTGTAAATCCTGATATGAAATGTTACCTTTTGGTTCAGGAAGTATAAGGGCTTGTAAAAATGCTGCCTTGAAGTGTGAGGAGTCAAAATTTGAGCAGTACAAACTCATGCTTGGTGATCGATTCTCTGCCGATCATACTCATCGCATGAATACCTATCTCGACCGGATCAAAGTTTTGGAGCACTGAATATTTAGCCTACGAGGAATGTCTCATTCAGATTTCTCAATTTCTTGCAATTAGTTTGTGTTCAGTCACAAGTTGCGTACGATTATTGGTTAAATTTTAAGCTCACTAATCATATAGTGTATGTGTTATCTACGTGAGTTCATTGCACCATCTTTTTTCAGAAGATGCGGCTCCCATTTAGTTTGTGTCTGACATACCAATTTTTCTGATGTGATATTACCTAGTGTATGGTAGAGTTACAGCTTTCAACCGAGAGAAGAGGCTTGTGAAAATGTGTAAATTTGCATATTCATTGTAAATTACTAGATTATTTCTAGTTACGGAACACATAATTACAAAGGGAAACTTGTTTTTTGAGCCTGCAACTAGTTTCTTCCATTCTTTCACTTCAATTTTTTAGATGTATAGGAACTAGGAAGAGATACAATGTACTATAATTTGTTAAGATTACTAGTTTTTATAATAAGTAATAACTCTAATGAATGTTTTTCTTGAAAGAAATTAGAGCAAGTATCGTTGTCACTCGTTAGATGAAACTTCACTATTCTCACCTCACCCCTTAGAACATTAGCATCACTTGGCAAATGCTTCCCCTTCTGATACATTAAACAAAATTCTTTTCCAAGGATTCCAGCTGATAAATAAAGTAGGTGTGTGTTTTATATTGAAATACTAAATCATGTTAGGAAGGACAGGATTAGAAATTAAACGAAGGAAGTGTTAAAATTTGAATATTTTTAGAAAATAGATGATAAAATTTTAAGATGCGCAAACTTTTTTTTTAGTGCCCTCTCTCTGTTTTCCGAAGTGTTTCACAATTTTGTTTTTATTGCTGTCTATTTCTTTAGTTAGCTACTTTCAAACTTCATTTCTCTATACGTTGCCTGTAACTTGCTTTCAAGATGAGACGATATTTCTTTATTTTTTCTCTTTTATCTGATCTGTACCTCCACTTTGACACAAGACTAAATAGCAAGATGCAAGAGACATAAGCTTCTGGAATGTTAATTCTTCACTTATGAAAACTAAAATTTGGAACAAGCAAACCAACATTGTATATGGGTTTGTTTAGATAAGTTTATCTAGAAACACTTCTTGGAGAAGAAAATAAGAAGAAAAAATATTAAATTTTTCTATAAGCTCAAATTAACTTATATATAGGGCATGTTTGAGTGAGCTCCAGTAAAAGCACTTCTAGAGAAGAAAATAAGAAAAAAAATGAAATGAATTTTTTCAAAGTTAAAATTAATTCTCCATTAATTTTATTTGTAAAAACTATTTCATCTTTTGGAGAAGTTATATGAGAAAAATTCTAAGAATTAGCTTATGCATTTTAGTTTATGGAAAAGTTTGTTTTTTTTTTTTTCATTTTCTTCTCCTAAAAATGTTTTTGGATAAGCTTACCCAAATCAAAAAATTATTGTTAAAATAAAATGTGATGAAAAATTATAAGGGAGTGTTGGAAAAAACGAAGTGCAAAAAGTAATGAGCTAATAAAAAACAACAATGCCTCTTAACCCAAGGGAATTGCTTGGGGCAGCTAGGGCAATTTTCAAAAATGCCAAAAATATCCTATTTTCGGTTATAATTAGCAGCATAATTTTTTCATTTTTGCAACGCCATTTTTTTCCGTAAAATTTCCGTCACTTAGTGTAATTTGCTTCCGTTAAGGGCGGTTGGAAAGCGTATTTAGTCTCCGGTGATATATATCAATTGGGTTTGTTAGGAGTATACAATGATTTTTGGTCGGTTTTCATCGTTGAACTTGTGTCACCTACATTATTAATAGAACACTCAACGCAACTGAGCTAATAGATATATTATATTATAAACAACTAGTGTCGCTATATATAATAATAAAATTTCTAATTTATATTTAATGTATATGTAAATTTACATGATAAATTTTGTGATGACTATTTTTATATAATAATTAATTTGTTTATGTTGGACCTTGTGGCCTCAATAATCTTAAGAGGGATAGGCTTAGAATACAGAAGAAGCAACAACAATCAATTTAACAATGTTCTTTAAACATGCAAGACACAATTGATTGCAACAAAATAAATAAGATAAGGGAAGAGAGAATGCAAACACAGTTTTATACTGGTTCGGCCACAACCTGTGCCTACGTCCAGTACTCAAGCAACCCACTTGAGATTTCCACTATCTTTGTAAAATCCTTTACAAAGTCTGAACCACACAGGGACAACCCATCCCTTGTGTTCAGATGCTTTACAACAAGAGACTCACAATCTCTTAACCAATCTCATTGAATAAGAAGAATGGAAGAAGAATTCTCTCTTCAAAAGAAGAATATTACAATGAAGATCATGTAAAAATCCTTATAGATTTTGCAAGTGTTTGGCCAAGGATTTCTTTTGAGAGAGCATTTGACAATGAAGTTCTTTTTGGAATCTCTCTCATTGTCTTTTGAGAGGATAAGACATTTTTGCCAAGCCAAACTCTCTTAATCTTTTGAGAGGATAAAACATTTTGATCAATCAAAACTCTCTCTAAAATTCGTGCCCAAGTCACCTATTTATAGGCCTTTGATGACCATTTCCAAATCTAATGAAAAGATGTGACTGTTGGCAGATTTTCTGAAAACTTTCCACTGGTAATCGACTACAATGTTTGTGTAATCGATTACACAGTTATAATTTGAAGGGTTATGACTTTTGAATTTGAATTTCCAAAGTTTCGTTGCTGGTAATCGATTACAGACATATGGTAATCGATTACATGTTGAAAATTCAAATTCAAAACCTTTTTCAACAGCTATTTCTCAACCCTGTCTTCTGGTAATCGATTACACTTCCTGGTAATCGATTACCAGAGCCTTGCATGTCTTGAAAGCACATTGTTTTAAGGCAAGGCTTGGTCTTTAGTGAATCTTGAAACAAGGCTTTGTTTGTTGAAGCAATCTTGAATTATTCTTGAAGCAAATGCTTATCATTTGAAGCAGCCTTGTTAGATTCTTCTTTGACATCATCAAAATCATGTATACATACATTCACAATTTACATATACAAATTATAAATAAAAATCATAGGTTTAATAAGTATTTACATATGTAAAAAACTATCAAATTTATTTAATTATTAATTATTATAAAAAACATCTAAATACATCATTCAATTATATATCATATTTATTTAATTTTTAATAATTATAATAAACATCTAAATACATCATTCAATTAAATATCAAATTTTTTTAATTATCAAATTTTGTAAATAAATTAAATAAATAAAAAATTTCTAAAAAAAATAATTTTAAAAAAATTAAAACATATGGATTCATAAATAAATTTTAAATCTTAAATTTTGGTTTCAATATTTTTTATAACTATCAAGTTTAATATATTTTTAAATTTGATTTCAATCATTATCTTAAACTAACAATCTTATCATATTTTAAATTTTAAATTTTAGTTTCAATATTTTTTATCACTACAACATCAAATATATTTTTTGATTTGATTTCAATCATTATCTTAAACTGACAATCTTATCATACTTTAAATTTTAAAAATTTTGGTTTCAATATTTTTTATAATTATAAAATCAAATATATTTTTAAATTTAATTTCTATCATTACCTTAAACTAATAATGTTATCATATTCTAAATTTTGGTTTCCATATTTCTTATAACTAAAAAATTTAATATATTTTTAAATTTGATTTCAATAATTATCGTAAATTGAAAATCTTATCATATTTTAAATTTTAAATTAACTATAGAATTGAATATATTTTTAAATTTAATTTCAATCATTGCCTTAAACAACCAATCTTATCATATTTTAAATTTTGGTTTCCATATTTTTTATAATTAACAAAAATTTAATGTATTTTTAAATTTGATTTCAATCATTATCTTAAACTAACAATCTTATCATATTTTAAATTTTAAATTTTGGTTTCAATATTTTTTATAACTACTAAATCAAATATATATTTAAATTTGATTTCAATCATTATCTTAAACTAACAATCTTATCATATTTTAAATTTTGATTTCAATATCTTTTATAACTACTAAATTAAATATATTTTTAAATTTCAAAAAAAATATTAAAAAAAAATCATACGGACCATCAATCAATCGATATGGATTATAAAAAAACAAAAAAAAAAAACTCATACATTGTGCGTGCATATAAATCCCTGCACGTTTGGTGCAAAGACATTGATCTATACCAATTTCACTCTTTTCCCATACACACACGGCAACACCCGTGTTGCACTTGGCCTCTCTTCCTTCCTTCAATCTTCCAACACTTTTCATCTTTCCACATATTTGGATAACAATAGGCCACAAAAAGGAAGAAGAGAGAAAGGAGATCAGATTCAATCTCGAAAATCCATTTTGTGCATATTTTTATCTCTTTTGTGCAATTTCCTTTTGGTTAAAACACATTGCTATTAAATGGAAAAGAAAGTCCTTGATCTCATATTAGTCCCAAGTGGCTTCCTTGTGATGTTGGCTTACCATTTCTGGCTCCTCCACCAAATCATGAAACACCCCACCAAAACAGTCATTGGTGTCAATGCAATCAATCGCCGTTTATGGGTCCAAGCCATGATGGAGGTATGTATGTATATATGTCGTCACATTAATTAAATGCCAAAAAGTTTGGATTTTGATTCATGGGTTCTGATTAATTTTAACATTTATGTTTCTGGGTTCAAACCAATAACATAACACTTATGGCGTGTTTGGAAACACATTCAACACCGATGGACGTGAATTTTCGACGCAACCAATAGTTACTTTTGTGTTATCTTTGACGTGATTTTGTTATAAGCGTGAATTCTGAATAAGGAACAAACATGTCTTTAGTTATCATTTTTAAAGTATTTATTGTAAAAATTAATAACTTTCAATCAATATGATAGTATGAGATTAACACCGATTATGTAAAATATCTTTAGCCTCTCAGTATATTTTAATTAAATGATTTTTACACTATGAGTGCGTTCTTCTAATTAAATTCTATATTTGTGAGTACTAACATTGATTTTGGATCATGTGATGTGTAGGATGTGTCCAAGAATGGGGTTCTAGCAGTGCAATCTTTGAGGAACAACATAATGGCATCAACCCTTTTGGCTTCAACAGCTATAATGTTGAGTTCTCTCATTGCTGTGTTAATGAGCAGTGGCAATGAGAGAAAAACCGTGGTTTATGAGGTGTTTGGGGACAGGAGTGAGCTTGGTTTGTCCATAAAGTTCTTTTCCATATTGGTGTGTTTCTTGTTGGCGTTTTTGTTGAATGTGCAATCCATAAGATACTATAGCCATGCAAGCATCTTAATCAACGTGCCCTTCAAGAAAGTGTCTCCAAACCTTAGGCACCAAATGCTCACAGCTGAGTATGTTGCCAACACTGTGAACCGAGGCAGTTACTTCTGGTCCCTCGGCTTGCGTGCCTTCTACTTCTCTTTCCCTCTCTTCATGTGGCTCTTTGGACCCATTCCAGTGTTCTTCTCTTGCGTTGCCCTTGTTTTCATGCTATACTTCTTGGATGTTACATTTGAGTGTGGATGTGCTGGAGTTTCTGACACTCATAGTGTTGAATCTGCTGAATTGAACAAACACAATGTTGATGTGGAAATTGGAAAGGCCAATTAGTAATTAGCTATGAAGCACGGACATTCCAGTCTTTTGTCGTGTTTGGTGTTCGACACGTGTCCGTGTCAGTGTTCGACACCGACACGACTCCCGTATTACGTTCTATATTTTCGACATTACAGAAGTTCACGTGTCCGTGTCCGTGTCATGTCTGGTGTCCTTGTCCATGTTGATGCTTCATAGGTAATTAGAATAGGTTAATTAACTTATTAAATGTAATGGGCTAATGGCCATGCACATGTAAATTTAAACTTTGAGAATGTCAATCAATTATAAATCATTATTCATATAACTTTAACATATTTATTTATTGTAAAAATAAATAAAAAATTTATCATATATAATAATTTTTTGTGATGATAATTTGTGATTAAATAACATTATAAAACTAATCTATATTATTTGTGCATAACTTATTTTGTTTGTGGGGTTGGTACATAATTAACCTTTGGCTGATTGTATTGGTTAGCTTGTAGGCTAGTAAAATATGTGTAACAATGCAGCTTCCAATGTATTTGATAATAGAAATGAAGATTCAAATTCAACTAAAGTTGAATTGGATTGCATTTAAACTTGTAATTGGTACAAGACTCATAGAGGAAGAAATTTGTATCTTTTTTCACTTTGGTCTGTTTCACTTGATAGATGGATATGTTTGCACAAGCACAAATGCACAACACGTTCCGTTTATGTTGAGGTTTTTATTTCTTTCATTTTTAATTAAACAATATCATTTTGTTTTAAAAGTTTGCATAGAAAATAATAAATACAAAATTACATTTAATATTAAAAAACAAGAAGCTCCTATTTCATTTTGACTTATAATCTCTCACATAACTCTCATCCTCATATAAGCAACAGAGAGGAAGATACACAGGAAATATTTTGTGTTTGTTAAAATATAGGAAATATTTTTTCCTTAAAAATAACAACAAAAAATTAAAAGATGTATGTTAAAAAAAATAGTATATAATAGCACACATAATATTAATTTTGTGATATGTTGCCAGAAACTTTCAATTTAAAAAGCGCGTAAAAATAACCCAATCCGGACGTCTACAATTGGCATAAAAATTAAACTTTGATATTATCACGTCAATCGTTTTCAACTTTTAAATTTCTAAGGTTTCAAACTAGTTTCTGAAAATTTGTCAATATAAGGTAAGTTATATTTCATTAATGCTATTTTTTAAGTAGGCAAGTTATTTCTGTCGATTGTATACTACTAAAAATGTAGGAATCATACTGATGACATATAACGAATCTCATATCAGTAAACTTTTATAAACTACGTACACAAACTTAATTTTAAGAGTTAACGATGATAATAGTATAAAATAATTTTAAACTATTTTTTAATTATAAATCATCTGTGTGATTTTTAAGATAATTTTGTAAAAATTAATAAATTTTTCAGAAATAATATTTTATGATTAGATAACAAAGTAAAATAATTTTAGATCGTAAGTGCATAGTTTTTTCCTCAAAATTTAAAGTAAATTATATTAGTTTGATTAAAAAAAACAAAATGATCATGTTCACACTCAAACTTAAGATGTGGAATATAAAGTTAAAAGAATTGTGTGAAATAATAAAATAAAAAAATATTTACTTTTGATTGAAAATGAAAAAAAAATAGAACACTATTTTAATTTAAATTAAGAGTGGGTATTATTTTATTTTTTTCACTTTTCATTTTTCATACAATTTAATTCAATTCTAAATTATAAAATTAAAAATCTTATTCTTCAATGCAAGCATTTTTAAGAATCATTAGCCACATGAATTTTTCTAGATTAAATGTTTTTTATTTTTTTCAAATATACTTCTTATATTTAATTTTTAATTTGAGTTAAATTTTAAATCTTGAGACATTGCATATATATGAACAAACATATTTCTTATTTAGAATTTTAATATTATTGTAATTTTCATTAATCTTAATTTGATTTTTTAAAAAAATTTTGAATTTTGATACACTATATTAATGAAAATGAGTCGAGGGGTCTAACTCAATTGGTTGAAAAATAATGTGTGAATTATTGTAAACCTCTAACATTTTCTTGAATTCCCACGGATAAAAAAATGAAAATAATGTATTTTGATTTTTAATAATTTATTTCCATAGTTTCTTTCTCAATTTTAAAAATTTTAACTCTTCAATTTATTTTTATTTAATATAATATAATATTCATGATAAATAATAAAAATATCTACTTATCTCTTTTATATGCTTTTACTAATAAATTATAATTATATTTAAATGCACCTGTAAAATATTAAAAAAAGTGTTACTTTTAAAGACAAATTGCTCTACTGCACTAACGATGAATAATCCAATTTCTATTCTTCATTTTGAACAATTTTGTAGCTCAATTTCTGTTCTTTTGTGGGTCAATGGTTTTTAGCTTTCACACGGACAAAGTGCATATTGTCAACACCAAATGTTCATTACCAAAGAAGACTCAATTTCTCATCAAATGACGCAAAGAATAGCATCTCCACCCTTGTCCTTTAGCCATAGATGTAAACTCAGGCTAAAACTGATGTATTCTTTTTCCGTATAATTCCAATTTAATTCGAGTACCACGCAAAAATTTCATAATAATTATTGTAATTTAAGTGATAGATAAGAATAAAAAGAGAGAAGTATATGATAAAATGAATGATGTGATGAATAGGAATGTAGGACATAATTATTCATGATTAATGATTTGATAGGACCTTTTCTCTATCAAGTCCTAAGACAAAAGAGCTTTCCATGGCATTTAAAAAGAAGAGAATATTCATATAAGTAAATTTAGGACTATGTTAAGGAAATTTATATAAACTATCATTTCTCATTCATAATATTGTGAATAAAATATTCTGGCTTTTGTACTATTTTTTTTCTTTCGTTCTTGCACTTTGGAAGCGGGATCAATTTTCACGTGACTAATTAATATTAAAATACATATAACATTTACTGAATGTATATTATGCCACAACTTTATATTGTGGGGAGTTGCTGCTTGCTACTATAGCACGTAACGTTGTATAATTTAGAATAATCAACAAAGGTTTGCAAATTAAAAAAATTGAAACTATAGTCTATATTGCTAACAGCTTGAAAGTTTAGTAGAATCTGTGCACGTCAACATTAGTGGTGTATGATGTAGAACAAATAAACAATGCCACAAAGTACAACGACTAGTACAAAAGCAAATTTCACTAGTGGTGTGTGATGCAAAGTGGGAATACCTCGTTCAGTGCAATATTTGTTAGGAAGCCAAGTCAAAACATAATGCAAATTCAAAAGAAAATGCTAGTTCCACTAAAGTATGATACTACACTTCTTGCATGCTCATTGGTTTATGGGAAAAGTATTGACGCCACTCCTATTACAATTTTTTTAAAATAAAAAAAACCTTAACAAAAAGTGTCTTGAGCTTTGTAGAAAAATAATCTGATTATAATCTTACCAGAATGAAAAGATAACAGTAAGATTCCAAGATTGCAATTTGCAACCGAAAAATTATAATACAGTAATACTTGCAACACGAAATGCCATTTAGCACCTGCAAAACCTAGTAAGCTCCTTCTCACTCGTCAATTTCCTTTTAACTACCCATTAGTGCTTGATGATTAAAGTTCCACCAACTTTGGTGGAAGTTTTGAATTCAACATTTTTGCATTTTTTAAGATTGATGTGAAAACGTAAGAAGTACACGTTATACCAAACACACTAAGTGTATGTCTCATACATTTTGACACAGAACCAAACACGCTATACAAAACTGTTAGAAAAAAAAAAAGTAAACAAGTTTTATACAACAAACAAGTTGTAGTGTCTTTGCCACACTCAGAGTCATAGTATTTCTACGTCACGCCAAGCTCCTTTTTCATTAATTGATTTTTAGGGGGTGGAGGGTAGAAGGTGGAAGGTGTTTTTTTAACTAAAGGAATTCATGGACATTATAGGAATTCGTTAGTATATTCTTGAAGAGGGTGCAGGGATATTCCACCTCCAACAGTGTCAAAAGGCCTAAAATACATAATACAAACAAATTAGCACAATTAAGTAATCATATGACATAGTGTACCAAAAGTAAAGGGCACCTAACCAATTCTCAAAGGAGGGTTCATTTCTATATGAAGTGAAAAGAAACAAAGGGTAGAATACATAAACCTTTCTTGTTTTCTATGAATACCTGTCATTGTTCTTTCCACTAAGCAAGCACCATCAGTTGCCCATAACTTTCTTTAACTGAATCGCTTGTTTTTTTCCTCTTCTTTTCGCAGTTTTAATTTATTCTGACAAGGAGACAAAGCCATAAAAGGGTAATGTTTCTTTATTTCAATTTGCTAACAGTTTAAGTTGCTTAAATTGCATTTCAGGTAATTTTATATGCATCACCAAGAAAAATGTACCTTGCACAATTAGCACGCCAACCATTTGTATTGCTGATGACATTGCAAAACTGTAGTTCTTGACAAATCCAGAGAAGTCTAGGAACTTTAGTTTCTGAAACTGAAAGTGCCCCCCCAAGCTTTGTTTTATCTCATGTCATTGTCATATGATAGCAGTTTCAATGCACATTTTCCCTTTTCTAGGGCAAACAAATAAGTTAGAAAGATATTTTGAAGTTCCAGAGGGTAAGGGATGTTAGAGATGTAATATAAAATCATTCATATGTCTTCATCTATACCTTAATCTTTTGGGGATAGTTGGTCCATGACATACTATCAAAGTCTCAATGGCCAAGTGGTCTAGTGTTAACTGCTTTAATCCTAATTAAAAAAATATTAAAAAAGTTAAAATTTAGTACAAGATAGGTGGGCTTGTGCATTATCCATTCCTTAATCCCAACGGGCTCTTGTGTGAGGGAGCGCATTAGAGATTCAATATAAAACTATTCATGTTTCTTCACTTAACAACTTAAGCATTTGAGAATGTCGGTTCGTCACAGAGATGGAGGAAGGACCATCTATAACTAGGGGCACAACACAATTCGCAGATTTGTAATATATATAATCAACTTTTAATTCTTGAAACTTGATGCTTCACAATTTCTATGAAAATAGAAAATATGGATTTTCATGTAGTGCTGGGTTATTATTACATTCTGCAGTTAGAAAAAAAGGTACAACATAAGATCTTGTAAACAAAGAAAACACTTACTCATTTCTGACCATGGCCATGATTTCCCTACTTCTATTATCTTTGAATGTCAGTTAGTTTCAGCTTCAACTTCATGTTTCCAGCTTGAACTACAATTTCTCCTTTGGATAAATCCACTTTTAAAACAGTCACCTTTTTCCCAAGGGAAGAGACATGCACCATATCACCAACCTTGGGAGGCCCAGACTTATCTGCAACATCAATAACGTGAATGACAACTGCATCAATATTCCTATGATATTATTCCTAGTTATAAGACTAGACAGCACAACTTTAGTGTGCGCTTTCAGCAGGTTAGGAAAAAACAAATGAACTGTACACTAATTCAGAAGCAAGAGATTAAACATGAAAACATATTATCTCAACACAGTTTGGTTTCCTTTTGATTCCCTCAAGTTTCATTATCTTTGCATATACCTGATCTTGATTGATTAAAAGCTTTTACAGAAGATGCACTTTTATCAGCAATAGTAGGTTTTTTGTTCTCTGCTACAGTTAGGCTTTTGTTGGTTGCTGATAAATTAGAGCTGCTAATGGTTTTATTGATCTGTGAAGGTTGCTTAGCTGATGCATCCAATTCCCTCACTTTCTTGTGAAGGACGGATCCTGCCATCACTGCAGCCTCGGATACATCTCTCATCTTCTTAAATCTTAGATTAGTACTATATTCCATGATCTTCCTTCTGGTGTTCAATAGACTATTGTGAAGTCCTCTGGAGTGCCAACAATTACAAACAAAAGCAAAAGAAATCCCAATGAAAAATTTACAGATGCTCCAAAGTTATGGTGGATCTTATTAATAATTATCTGCAATAATTAATTAGTACCAGCCAAGAAAAAGAAGAACTTCAGTATCCGGGTGGCATGAGACAATTGAGAAAATTAAGTCAATTATAAAGAATTTTTACACAATTAGTCATCATACTACAAGTAATGGGAAGATGACATAATAAAATTTCTTTCCCACCTTCCTCATTCTTGCAAGTTTATTTGGATAATGTTTTCAAAATAAAATTTATTCATGGAATGGATTATCTAGGAGTAATATACAGCACAAACTCTTGCATTTTTTCCTAATCATTACTTTGTCACTAAATATATGGTTGGTTCAATGCTCTGATAAATGAATCCTCGCTAGTTTAAACAAGGTATCCATTGCATAGAAGACAACACAGCTTCACAAATTTTATAGGTGCTCAGTCTAACAAAAAATACTCTTCAATTATTAAAACACGGATGGAAGCCTTGTAACAGGTATTGGGCATCCTGAAAATAACTATAGAAAATAGTAACTATCAAGAATAAAAAGCAATATGCAAATATGATTACATGATCCATTTTTCCTTGAATGGATTAACAATCCATTATCTGTTAGATATAGAAATAAATTCCTATATTATCATCATGAAATGACCTCTCTTTAAATTTTACGTGAAATGCAAACATATGGGGGATAAAGCACGCAATGTATTTAACTTTTGTAGAGCAAAGTGTCTCACCTCAGATAATGACGTGCTTCATCCAATAGGTCTTGGTAATCTTGTATTAACCTACATTAAAAATTAACTATGTTGAAACAATTGAAATATTTGTAATAAATAGAAAAGAATTAGATTTGATTATTAGGTGCAAAATAGATGGAGGCACAGAGCCTGTATAATTCCAACTTTTATATGATATCCTTGAAAAACTACCACAAATGTATTACTTGTCAATTTATTTAAAATATCCGCTTTAGTCAAGGCATAAAATCAATGGTCTATTCATCACTAAAAGTTTGAAACAATAATATAAATATGTTCTGAGGACGCCATGCACCACCATTAACAAATAATGAATACAATTAAGTATATTACAAAGTACAAAAACCTCATCTATCTCTGCACTAGCAGAACCATATAACTTACAAGCAGTATCTACAACAACAGATGGTAGTCCCAACCTCTCAGCTATATTTATTGCATTTGAGTGCCCTACAATTAAAATCTCATTTTGAGTATATAAATTAAGTGTCTACTACATCTGACTATCATTTAAAATGATCCATGAAATATGCAATTTGCTGTTAAGAACCTAAAATTTAATACAATGCTCTCACAGAATATACTGTGAACTTAGCTAAAAGAAACTGAACAGGACTGGTTAAACCAGATACTGGTCCATCAGCTGGTTTGGTCCAGTCTCTAAAATCATCAGTTCAAAAATCAATCATTGAACCACTGAATTAGGTGCAAACCATCCTGAATTTTACAAAGTGGTCATCGTTTAATTGATGAGCAATTAAAACTTCAGTTTAAAAACCATCAATTGAATCACTAAACCAGATGCAAATGAACCACTCATGGTTTAATTGATGATCACTTCAACCTTTATTCCACCAAAAACACTAAATTTCTTCCATTGAGTTGGTTCAGGATTGGAGACGTTTTGACTTTTGACCATGTTTTTTTTACCATTGCTCCCTTAACAATTGTTATTTGCTGTGCAAATTCTTTATAATATAAAGAGTATTTAAAATTAATATGTATTTTTTTACTAATGATATTTACTTGCATTTATTTCTCAATTCGACTCTAGCTATTGTTTTTCTCCCTTGTAAGGTATATAATATGGTCCTTTTAAGTTAATTTAAAATCTAACCTAACTTGATTTCTTCTTATGAATTCATGTTAGTTTATTGCTTAATATATTACATTATTGCAAAAAGTATATCTAATTATCATCGGTTTTGAGGCACGCTATGGCATATCAATAAAATTTCTTCCTTATGATCTTGAGACCATGGGTTCAAATAATAGAAACAACTCTTCACTTGATGGGGGTAAGACTATTATGTGCATCTACACTCCCCAGAAACACCACCATCCCCCCCCCCCCCCCCCCAAAAAAAAAAAGAACTAGGTGTGGGAACTTCATGCAATTGATCTCCCTTTTAATTATCATTAGTTTGACCATATCTCATTTACTATTGAATTAGGAACTAGTGCCTTCATCATAACAACGACGAGTTCAGTTTTGATAACATTGCCATAGAATCCCTCCCCTCATTCATATCCCAAATTCAGATTGTGAAACAATCAGATAATTGTATTCAAAATAAATTTATACTTTTGTTTGGATAAGAGGAAAAAAAAATAGCTAATAATTGTCACAACCCACCTATTAAGACTACATTATGTAAGAAAGTATTGCAATAAAAAATTTACTAGCGAATGAATGGTACCTTCTTATGGTATGTATGCACTGACAAAACCCTTTATTTTATTTCAGTTAGAAGGACCATAATTTGCAATGCAAAAATGTAAATGTATAATTCCATTTGAACGTGATATTCCTAGCCATTCAAACCTTAAAAAGGGGTTGCTTTTTAGGCTTAGCACTTCATACTGAACCATCTTTTTGGGATTGTAATATTCCAAGATTTATCTCTCTTTTAGATGCTTCAGATGAGCACAAATAAACACAAAGGAAGGAGACAAATCAAAGATAAAACAGGGTATTTGAACGAAAGTGAAGGCATCAACAAAATTGTATTAGTTTTTATTATTCAGCAGTCAAAGAGTTCTTACCTGGTACACCCCAAAGAAACTTGTAAGTTGGCTTCAAATTCACTTCATCAAACTCCATACATGCATTTTCAAAGGCCTCATCACTGCTCATGAATAAAACTCATTAATGTCAAAGCAAAACTAGGGGATACAGTGTTGTACTTTTCATGAGAAAATAGTAAAAAGGAGTAATATATTTTTAATGAATTAAAAGAAAAGATACATAGAAATTAAACATCAGAACAATGGATTTAATTTAATTTTGATCCATCCGTACACAAGTTTAAAATTATCAGTGAACTATAAAGGTGCTACTTGTTTAGAAACTTTTATTACCAGTGACCTTAGTTACTTTAATAATGTGGAATTTCTTATTTGTTGATAGTGTAAAAGTTGCAGTGACAACGGATCAAATTTAGGTATTTGTGACCTTGAAAACATGGGTACATGCCAATTAGACTATAAACATAATTGATTTTAAATAATTTTCATTCTATTTCTTAATTTCTTTTTTTTTAACTTTTCTCTATTTTACCAGAGAAGATATTTTCACATAGTACATAAAAAATCAAAGTTTTTTCTTTATTATTATTATTTAAAAAGTTGTTTTCACCAATGACTACCTGTATTTTAGTGTTTTCAATTCATCATGATGAGTTGTAGCCATAGTCAACAAACAAATGTCTTGTGCAAAAGATTTCAATAATGCCATTCCTAATGCTGCTCCTTCAAGGGGGTTTGTTCCTCCACCAACCTAACAATTGCAAAAAAAGTACTAATCATCACACACATATATGACATTACATACTTAAACTGTTAATCAAAATCATAAGATACATGCCTCATCTAGTAGCACTAGCGACTGGCTTGTTGACTGTGATTTAATATTCTGCAAGATAAAATTAAAGAAGAAATAAGAATTTTCTTTTATATTATAAAAATAATAAAGGAAAACTATGTCACTCTTAACCATAACCTGATAAACTCTATCTAAAATGTACTGATAAAACCAAACTGAAATGTTTGTAAGTTACTAAATTTCATCACAGCCCTATCATGCATCAAGGCATAAAAGAAAAGCTACAAAAGAAATTGAAAGGTGCCTTCAGCATTTACATTCTACACAATCAAAACATTATTCCCTACACTTATCTGTTTCAAGTGGCCAGAGAACGTAGACAAAGATTGTGATAAGGACTGCTCATCACCAATGTCAGCAAAAACAAAATCAAACCAAGGAATTTGCGCAGATTCAGAAGCAAGAACATAGAGACCTGCAACATTACAGGTTCAGAGCATAAAAATTCAAGTACTTAAAGTGTAAGCAGAAAAATTATTTAATGCAAATATATGGCTTCAGTAATCAATCCTAAATAGCTTATTCATGAATAACAATGGTAGACTAAGAAATTAAATGAAGATTCCATTGTCAAGAATAAGTTACTATGAGGAGATTATAAAGACAATTATTCCATCTCTGAATGATTTCATGTGCACAGTGAAACAATGAGCACACCTGATTTTGCCATCATAGCTGCCAATCCTACGGTCTTCAAACATATGGTTTTACTGCCAGTATTAGGGCCAGTTATAACTATAACACGAGTTTTCTGAGATACCGAAAAATCAACAGGTACTGGCTGAGCATTGTCCAGTGCAGCATTCTGAATACCAGAAGTGCTTTATCATGGATGATCATCAAATGCATGGTAAACAGCAGTAAAGAAAAGCCGTAAAAGTTTCAAATGGCATATCAAATGTCTAGAAAAATAAGATGAAATATGATATACGGTGGTTTCAATGAAAGAACCCTAGCCCAACTTCCTAACCCCCCAAGTAATGTTTCTCCCCATTATGATATATTCTTTTTGTCCAGTTTTCTCCTGATGCTTTCCCATGGGAAGAAAATAAGAGGTAAAAGGAAGTAATTGATCAGTATAAGCAACAGTCAGGAAGCTTTATTCTTTAAGCATCTCTTGATTGAAAAGGGCACAGTATTACTGACAAGCAACGCAGAAGTCTTTTTATCAAACATTCCCAGCCCAGGAAAAGCAACCACTCTCCTATCCATCCCCAAATAAAGCAGAAAATAGAGGGTACAAATTAATAGTTAAGAAAACAGTAGTTATGTGTTGTTCAAAATAATGGAATTTAATGTACTTAGGAAATAGTTTTTTCTTGCATCTCATGTTTAAATGCATTTAGTGTCTATCAAGAGTCTACATATATGAATGACATGCAGAAACTATGTACTACTTTCTTTTGAATATGAAAGACGTTTCATTCTCTAAATTCTCTAGATTATTTTCTCTTTATCCATCTTCCTCCACCTTCAAATTCAACACATGTCATCTGTGACTTAACTGAAGCAGCAATATTGACATCCTTTTTGGCCTTCCTCAATTTCTCCTTATGTCTCTGGAGCAATAAAGGAGGATAAGCTTTTAGAAGATATAACATCCATTCCCTTTTGCTGGGTAATGGTCCATAGGGATTTTCCTTCCTTGGTAAGAATGCTTCTGCAGTAGAAGAGCTACCCCTATCTGGCAGAAATATATGAGGACTTGACCATCCAAATGAAAGACCATAAGTAGCTCGGGCATTAATCTGCATAGGAACCACATTACTGACCATCTTTTGCACAAAGCAAGATTATCATGATGTCAAATATAAACTGTTAACGGAGGTCACCTACCAAAGCAAGTTCTTTAATTTGTAAGCAACTAAGTGGGTTCTGTAGGGATACTAAATCCCAAATTTACACCAATACCATGGTTTATGTTTTATATGGTAGCAAAAAGGGTAATTATATGCATAGTCAATTCCATTTTAGCTCTTTTGATGCTAGATGCAATAAAAAGTGTGCCAGATGCATAATTTTTGTTCAAATTCAATATAGGTAATTTACCAGCCAAATATTGTAATACACTTGCTGAATTTAATTATGCTTATCAACTTACCTTATTTATTCAAGTGATTTAATCTAAAGTGTAACTAGGGAGAGGAAAACAGCAACCCAGACCCTTTGTGGGAGACTTTTTCCTTTAACTTATATCGCCATGACTTAATGACATTTTTTTAATCAACCAGTGATGTATATTTCAATTTTGTGGAGCTACAGCTAGTTACCTCAGTTGATTAAACTACAACTCTAATAAAAAATTGTGAATGATTTTTTTATTCACGAAATGAGAAATAAGCAAACTCTCAAGAAGATGACCATTGAAAGGAAAACCAGTAAAACAAACTGCTTGAAAGGCAACAAAAGCAAATCTCACAGGTGAACAAGTACATAGGGAGGAATACAGAGAGATGAAACAAGAAATGGTGATCCACTTCTCTTCAAAAATATTACAGGGTATTTACCACATCTAGTTCAACCAAACTGTTCAATGTGTTTTCAATATCTTCAAGGTCCAGCTGCATCTGCACACGAATTATGACATCATAAGAGAAGAAAAGAACATGACCTGAAGAATGTTTATCAGATCATGGTTGTAACCTTTTTGGTTAATGTCAAAAGCACATCTGCTTCAGCCTTTACCACCAAACTTCTTGCTCGCTGCAACTCATCATTTAAAGGAACAGCAGACAGTGGCTCTATAGTACTTCCGACTCCGGATCCACTTCCAATAAATACCATCATTAAGAAAAGGAATTCTATGCCTACCTACTAGCTTCATTGACAAACATTATTCATGAACAATGAATAATCAAAGCTATGTCGACAAATTTTATGCACCTGGACAACAATAGACCCTTAATACTTGTCTTCTGTCCAGAATCTACTCTTACACACAACCTGCCATCAAGTTATTCACTTCCTGTTCGAATTATCACAAAATCAATAGAGAAAGAAACACACAGGAGGAAAAGAAATACTTCTAGAGTCTAGTGAATCTTACGAGGATTGATGTCTCACTCTTTTCACTCCTGATTATGCTCTCTATTAACTGTTGTACCTGAACATAGGAAACAAATAATTCTAAATAATGGAATGTATACAATGAACTCTTTTAAATTAAACTAACAACTTATATAGTATGTCTGACCAAATAGATATCCATAGGAGCAACCTACTAAGTCAAAATATAAGGCAGGGAGTATTTACTAATCTAGCATCTTACATATTTAGTGTATGATAGAATTAATTGTAAAATAATAATAAATAAAAAAAATATAACTACAAAAGGAAGAAAAAAAAAACATGATATTTAGCATGCATTACAAAAATATCCCAACTAGGACTAGTCTGTAACAGTCAGCTGTATGGCAGCAAGAAAGGAGAGATACATCTCTGAAGTATTCTCTCTCATTGAATGCTATGTACTGAAGAATGAAAATTTAAGATATAATAAATGCCATCTCAAGCCAAATAAAATGAGTTGCTATTCACTGTCACAATATGCAGAGTTAGAAAAAGGAAATTGAATGAGATAAGAAACAGACCGCAGAGTCCTTAATAGAACCATCTTCATCAACAACTTGCTCTATCGCTTTAATTAAAGATCGATTGATGACAAACTCCATTATCTGCAAGCATGTTTAGGTGGGTAAAGAAAGCCAGAAACATAATAAAATTAATCATACGAAATGACACATTCAAAATCTCATTTCACCATTTACCACTTCTGTAAGTGGCATGAAACGATTATGCCAATCTTTGTCTTCCTTAATTGCAGCCTTGAGATCACCCGGCAAGGTCTCAGCACACTGCAGAAGAGCCACAATAGCCCATGCCTCATAGCCACTCACCGGTATACTTCTTCTGGCTTGTTGAATGGCAGTTTTGACCTACAAGAACCTTGAATCAACAACTAGGCATGAAAGGAAACAGAAACATGAAAAACTGTCTTGTATCCAATTGTCCGATATTATTATAAAAAGAACAATTTTTTACACTCTAATTTCGGACTAGCATAGCATCAAGGTGCCCCAAGTGCAATCTGAGACTCCCATGCTTGTTCATTTCAACGGCAGCATTGGTTTCCTCAAGAAGTGCAAGACTTTCCTCAAAAGTTTGATTCAGAGACCATAGTTGGTCCTGTCACATGAATATCCCACAGCATAATATGGAATAAGACTATGTTTACATGTCTAACAGAGTAACAGTGAGTGGAATGTAATTGAATGAAACAAATGGAGTAAAATACAATAAAGCTATAATTTCATTATTTAGATAGCCTATTTGTTTAACACCGGGAATTACTTTCTTACACTGCACACATTTCAATGTAAAATATGTTATTGAGGTTAATTTAAACACATTTCAAATGCATAATCAACTTTATCAAAATCAATTCTTTCCAACTTTATGTGTTTGGTTTCACGTTGTATCATCCAAAATCACGTTGAGATATCATCTAGCACAAATGTTCACATGTTTGGTCCCACATTGAAGAATTGATCATGAGTTAGTTGATTTTGAGTTAAAGCAACTTTAAATAGTTTTGTGTTTATCGAGTTTTCTTTTAACTTTTAGGATTAAAACACCCAAACATAAATCGCTTAACTCCAAAATCAATTTTATTCAGAAACAATTTTAATTCAAAAATCGATTTTGCAAACTCTCACCCAAACACACAGAAATCAAATGAACACTTGGTCTCAAACTCCAACCAATTATACGGAACAAAATAAAACACATTCTATGAAAGTTCTATTTTACATCATTTTATCAAACATAATATCATTTCATCATTCCTTTATACAAATCTCAATGAGAAAAGGCAGAACAAAAAAGGGACCTTGAGGGCTTGACGGCCCAAGGAAGTGCAAGCGAAGGAAGCGACCAAGTCGCAAAGCTTGTCCCATTCGAGCACTCTCAAGCTGTCATGGTGAATGGAAGCTGAAAGTGAAAGTGACACCCTTTGCCTTTGCCTTTGCATATGTCTCTGCTTTCATTTGTTAATGGTAATAACGAGGAAAGCATGTGTGGTTATGGCGAAAGATAGCATTTTTATGATATGGGTAATTCTTCTAACAATTGGGTTCTGAAGATTGCAAAGTGTTGTTGCTGATGAGGAGCAGAGGAGGCAACACCACAACAGTTGGAGCTTCGAAGATTACATCAACAGTGCTTGGTTGGTTAACGTAACCAGTTTTAGGAATCAAATATAAAAGTGATAAATATTTTTTTAATAAATATTCATTTTGGTAGAAAGAGAGATTACATATATCTTCATAAAAATAAAAAATTTAAATTTAAGTCAATCTCTCAAGCAAAAACTGCAATTATTTTTAGTCATTAAATTTATAGTATCTTTTTATCATTAAATTATAATATTTAATGATTAATTTGATAATAAATTATATTTTTTAGATCAATTTATTATTAATTTATTTGTAGGATTAATTTAACACTTTTTATACATTCAACAATTAATTTTCTTGCTTGTCACTCTTGGTTTTGAGTTCCTAATTTTTGCCTTTTTTTTTACCCTAAATCGTCCACTATATTCACATGGTTATGGAGAATTTTTGTGTCTGTTTTATCAGCAAAAATTATGTTGCTCAGAGTTTTCATTCAAGATATTGGTGAGAAGGAAAGGAGTAGGGTCATTAGAAAAATCTATTTTTCAGAAATGCTATTTTAAATTCGTGATCTTGTGAACTAAACACTCAATCATCTAACATTGTGATATGAATGTACCTAAAGATTCATTATTTGTTATTCAAGAGGTCTATTGGATTAATTAATGAGACCAATTTCTCATTAAACTTCACCCTCATATATAATTGTAGTTGATATTAGGAAAATGTTAAATAAATCCTTATAATTAAAATTTTAATTACTTCCTAACATTTCAAGGAGGTAGGATCATATTACTATTATCATCTTCAATAAAATATCTTATTTTAAGATCTTAATTACTTTTTTTAGTGAATCCCATGGTATTATATTACTTTCAAGTGTTTTTCTAATTTTTATTCCAACACTACATTTTATTTTGAAATCTTAAATCATTTTTGTAAGTCCTACAAGATTTGGATATAATTTTTTTAAATAAAGATAAATCTTAATAGTTCTTTCACACAAAGATCTAATATTATACTCCAAATGTTAACAAGATCAAATCTTAAGGCTAACATCCTCTTATTAAATGAATTTTAGTATTAAATGAAACATTTTAATGAACATTATTTTAATAAAATAGTTATTGAATTTTAATAAAATAACATTAATTAAAATTACAACGTCTAATTTAATTAAAATATCGTCTAAAGGTATTTTAAATCTAATAACAAATATATAATGGACTAATGGAGTGTATGCGGATTTCAATAGTATAGTACATAGACTTACGCAGTTATACCCACAAAAAAACTTGTAAGTATTCACGTGAGCTGACATCAGATAGAATGAATGATTAAATGATGGAATACTATGTTCTTGTATGAGAAAACTCCTCTCTCACATAAAGAATATGCATGCATGATGATTGCATGCCTAGCATTCTACATATATACTAACTACATAACATGAACACATCGATGAATTACTTAATAAGAAAGATACTCTGGACAAGATAATCATGCATTAATTGGAAAGTCCTCTACACATCCTCCTTCCTCTACTACAAGTCTACAACCGTCACCACCACCAAGCCTTCCCCGTTATCGTCGGCACTCTCCTCGGCGTAGGAGCAGGCCTCTTATGGGCTGAACAAGGTGCTATAATGACATCTTATCCTCCAACCAATGGAAAAGGTATTAGATTATGTGATTAGTTATTCTCTTAACAAGTTTCTTAAGAATAGTTAGTCCGATTATAAGATCCATAAGAGTAAATAGTATAACACTGGAAGGATTATAAAAGATATTTTTCATTGTCATTTAATCTTAAATCATCATATATGATAATCAGGTTTAGTTTTACAATAACTATTGGTTAATAGTATGAAACTTTTTACAATGATAATGCATAGCCATTAAACTTGATCTATATAAATAGGAGTATCTATATCTTATTTTATCATCTTTTAATCAATTAATTTTATGCTATCTCCAAACACTTTTCTCTCTATTTGACTTGTGCCTATGATCTCTATTCCTCTCTGATTACCCACGAAAGGCACTTACATATCTATTTTTTGGAGCATCTTCAACATGGGTGGAGTCATTGGTGCATGGCTTGATTCCTTTCATCTTGAACTACCATCGTAGTGAGGCTGCTTCTGTCAATATTGGAACCTACATAGGCTTCATGTGCTTCATATTACTGGGGACCCTTTTGTCATTAGCCATCTTGCCTGCATGCAAGGTTCTTCGTGATGATGGTAGCAGGTGCACCAACATGTTGTACTCCAATGTTTCCACCGAGTGTGTGGAGGTTCTCAAGTTGTTTTCCAATTGGAAAGTGCTTCTTATGGTTCCAGCTGCTTGGTCCAGCAATTTTTTTTACCCTTACCACTGTTTAATTTGAGGACTAGAGGGTTGAACAGTGTGTTCTACTGGGGGGGCTCAGATGTTAGGCTTGGTTGGGATTGGATATTGTTGGAAATAATACAAGTCCCACATCGGTTAAAAGTAATCTCATATTAAAATATATAAGTGAGGGATAACTCCCACCCCTTAAACTAATTTTTGGGGTTGAGTTAGGTCTCTCACATTATACACTCTAAGATGGTATTGGGATTTTGGTTTTAAGATAAAATCTAATATGTTATGGATTTTATTTTTGAGAGGAGAAGGGTTTGGGGGATGGTGGGAGTTGTAGTGGTTGGTGTTCTTGGGACTGTGATTTGGGGGGGTGGACTTGCTAATCAGCTTAGGTATTCCTCCAATTAATGATTTGCCTGAAAAGTTGGATTTTAAGCACTCAGGGTCTCACTTTGCTGGGCCTTTTGTCTTGTACTTTAGCTTTGGGTTGCTGGATGCCATGTTCCAGAGCTTGGTCTATTGGGTTATTGGAGCCCTGGCTGATGATTCTAAGCAGGTAAATCAATTTAGACTAATTTTTGCACAAGTGTGGTGTCTATAAGTTCAAGAATACCGTTATTTTCATGAAATATTATTGATATTTGTGTTATTAATGTCATTCAATTTAAGGTTATGATGAGGTAGAAGTTACCCTCCACTTATAAATGTCATTTTAGTTATATCACGCGGAATTTTCAAAACTATCTCTTTCATTTCGAGAATTCAACCATTAATTCATGTGATCGACCACAAATGATATAATAGATTCAATAATAAATATTAAGATAAATTTTGATATTGTTTTAAAATTTGAATTTTCACCTAACTTAATCTTAGAAGTTAACTCATGAAATTATAATTATCCTTTATATATATATATATATATATATATATATATATATATATATATAAAATTTTTTTATCATAGTGAACATGCGATCTCCAAAGCTGCAGAGGTTAATTGTGCATGACGTTATGATCTTAGTTGCTTAATTCTTTCTACTCTGTGCTTTATTTTCTAATTTCTAGCATTTGGTCAATGAAAAGAAGTAAGTAGTTAATATTAGTCATGTTGATCGTGGTTGTAAAATTGGAAACCAATTAATTAACTATTGTTTGAAACTTATATATAAAGGTACAATGGGTTCTTTAAAGGAATACAAAGTGCGGGGGCTGCGGTTGCTTGGCTAGTAGATGAACACAAGGTGTCTTTCATGTCCCAATTGATTGTGAATTGGGTGCTCACAACAATAAGCTACCATTATTGTTTGTTTTGGTCATGATGGCTCTGAAAGATCAATGACAATAAAGCTAGATAATAACAATATATATATATATATATATATATATATATATATATATATATATATATATAAAGTATATATATATATAAAGTTTGTTGTCTTCTTGTTGCCTTGTACTTTCCCTAGTCACTAATGTTCAGTTTTTGAAACAAACAGAAATGTCCATATGAATGTGTTCATGAAATTGTGGAACTTGTTTTTAGAAGGAAAATGTTGCTTGACACCCGGGATTGTTTACATATGTACACAGAAAGAAATAGAGAATTGTCAAATACTAGGTGTTTACATATCCTATGATGGAGTTTCTAGAATATATCACTCCTTGTATAACAAGTTAGAGACACCGATCGAAGCTTTGATTCATAACTGTTTCAGATCGATTGCATTATTATATATAGAATAAATATTTTATTAATTTTTTTTAATATAAATAAATAATATATTGATATTTTAAAAGTTTTTTTAAATGGTTAATGCAGTAAGATTATTAATTTTTATAATAATTATTTTAAAAATCATATAATAATAATTTATGATTTCTTAATATTGTAAAAAAATTTATATTGACAATATATTTATTATTTTTTTATACAAATATACATTCATTTTTTTCATTTCCTTTTACCTTTTTTTTTCTTTGCCTATCGCACCATTTTTCTTATTAAATGTACGTTCATTAGATATTCACGTTGTACCTTTAATTTATTGAATATCCACATCAATCATATGTGAAAAGATTGCATAATCATAATCAATTTTATTGTGAAAAGTTAACTTTAAATCAAATTACAAACTGCTTTAGCATTGGGGGAGGGCAACGATGAATGATGAATTGATTTTTGTTGATTTTTTCTTTTTGTTGGATTGATTTCTTGGTTGTAAGGTAACGTTTTAGGCGTTTGATCTGAGGAACTATGATAAATCAATTGTTTTGATATATTTCAATTCATTCTGGTCCTTTAATTTAATGGCAATTAACCACGTTATTTCTTCTCTAGGAAAAAAAAAAACCAATGTTGTTTTTACGTTGACAGAAGGATAACAATGACTTAAATTAAAAGATAAAGAAGGACCAAAATTCTTTTAAAAGATACAAAAAGCAAAACCTATTTTCAAAATAAAATAAAGTGTCAAAAGTATATTTCAATCGACTTCTTAAAACAGAGAAACTCTTTATTTATATATTTTGGTTGAAGATAAAGGCGTCAAAATATATTAACGATATATAATTGGAAAAAAAATCAATTAAACATGTTTTTTCTTTTCCAAATTCATGATAATTTTATGTAATTTCCGAAAGTGGAAATAACAAGCCTGGTTTCAATGTACATTGTAAATAATTTTAAGAAAGAAGTTCATCATACACAATTTTTACACTTTCATTTAATTCAATCTTTTGGTTATTTTTTGTCCATCCCAAAATAAACAATTAATCATTGTTCATCATCCAAATTCCAAACTGTCATCCACAACTTTTTTTTGACAGAACAGTCATTCACAATTAAAAACTAAAAAAATGTACACTTAATTATCTATTCACCCGAAAATATGATAAAATACGTGGCTCAAGGTTCCTTCCGTCCTTGGGTGTTGTCCAGTGGCTTGGCTACCGACGGAGTGGGTTTTTGCTATCTACAAACGCTGGGGTTCCTTCTTTGATCCTAGGAAGTTTTAACTGCCTCGGTCTCTAAAGTTTTTCCTTGTGTTTTCCAATCGCGTGCCCTATCACTTTTTCTCATCTTGGGCTATGAAATAGTTGCCAGTTTGAACTGCTCTTGATGGGGAAGAACAAGGGTCATCAATCGCACTCAGCTGCAAAGCAAATTATGGTGAAGGGTACTACCTCAGGTTCAGGTAAATCCCAAACATCTGCTACTTCTGGTCTGGCTGGTTGCTTGGATGTTGTCCAAGCAAATCAGAATGCTTATACTGCTTCACAGGATAATCTTGTAGACAAGGTGCTCGTAAAAAAGATAGGGACAAGCTCTGCAAAAACTGATGATGTCACACACCAAGTGTTTGATAATTTGTCGCAATGCAGTGCTGAATCTGAATCTTCCCCCAGAGGTTTCTTGCACCTTAGGGGACAATGATTCAACCACTGATGATGACTCATCTCACTCCTGTGGCTCTAAGTCATCACCGCAGTTAGATGACAATAAGGCTCCCACTCCTTGGGTTAATCTATTCAAAGATAATAGAAGTCCTTCCAAAGGTTTTGGAATGAAGTTCTCCCCTCCACCCTCTGATGATGAAGTGCTGTTGGAAGAAACAGATTTGCAACCCCTGGAAGAGGCTTGGGGACATAGCCTTATTGGCTATGTGGCTGGTCGATTCCAAGGAAAGAAAGCTCTGCTGGATTGTTGCCAAAAATGGGGAGTCAAGTTTTCATACTCAGCTCATGAAAGTGGTTGGCTGGTGTTTAAATTTGAGTCTAAGGACGATCTGAACCAAGTCCTCTCTGTAGGCCCTTACTTCATATTTCAAAGACCCCTACTGCTGAAGGTTATGCCAGCATTCTTTGACTTTGGCAATGAACAGCTCAGCAAGATCCTTGTCTGGGTTAAACTCAGAAATCTACCTCTGGAGCTTTGGAACCCTCAAGCCTTAGGGAAAATCCTGTCCAAGATTGGTTCGCCCATTCGATCTGACCATCTTACTGCTTCTAAGGGGTCTATTTCTTTTGCTAGAGCTTTAGTTGAGGTTGATGCTTCTTTGGAGCTCATCGATGAAGTGCGATTTAGACTTCCTACAGGGAAGACTTTTGTGCAAAAGATTGAGTATGAAAATAGACCTTCTTTTTGCACTCACTGCAAGATGATTGGGCACCGCCTCACTAATTGTAAAACTTTCACTGCAAATAAGCATGTTCTCATCACAGCCTACCCCACCTTGGACCAGCCACAAGTGGGTGATTCAGCAATGCCCCCACATACCAATACAACAGGCCCCTCTGATAATCCGAAGAATGTCTAGACTAATCTGTCTGTCCCTCCTCACAGAAAACATGTTCTGGTTGCAAATCATGTTCCTGTCCTTCAGAATTCTTCTGACCTCAAAGAAACAGGGAACACTGAGTTGGATGATCCTATAGAAGAGGGGTTTGTTCAGGTGAAAACAAAACACCAGAAAAAAGGTAAAAAAGTGTCACTCATAAAGACAACCCGTATTGAGGATATGCAAGCTGATGTTCAAAGAGGAAGAAATCATAAAGTTGTAACTAGGGTCGAGGAGGCTTCCTCCCGTCCGAATCCATGATCATTGCCTCTTGGAACATCAGAGGCTTTAATTTGCCTCTGAAGCATCATGCGATGCAGAACTTCCTTCGCTGCAAGGAAATTAACGTCATGGCTGTGTTGGAAACAAAGTTGAATAAGGCTTCAGTTGAGGAAATCATGAGAAGAAAGTTTAGTGACTGGCACTTCACCCATAACTTTGCTTCTCATAATGCTGGCAGAATTCTTATCCTCTGGAAGCAAGATAAGATTCATCTTTCTGTTTTAGAGTCAAATGCCCAATTGATTCATTGTGCTATTGATTGTAAAACCACTACCAAGCGCCTTCAGGTTTCTTTCATCTATGGTCTTCACTCCATTATGGCAAGAAGATCTCTTTGGATGAATCTGAATAGTATCAATGTTAATATGAATTGCCCCTGGCTCCTCATTGGTGACTTTAACTCCATTCTGTCTCCCACCGACCGTTTCAATGGAGCTGAGCTCAATGCTTATGAGTTGCAAGATTTTGTTGATTGTTATTCTGACCTGGGGTTGGGGAGCATCAACACTCATGGCCCCTTGTACACGTGGACTAATGGCAGGGTGTGGAGCAAATTGGACATAGCTTTATGTAACCAGGCCTGGTTCAATTCCTTTGGAAATTCTGGTTGTGAAGTTATGGAGTTTATTTCTATCTCAGACCATACTCCTCTAGTTGTCACCACTGAGTTGGTAGTGCCTAGAGGTAATTCTCCATTTAAATTCAACAATACTATTGTGGATCATCCAAATTTCTTAAGAATTGTTGCAGATGGCTGGAAGCAAAATATTCATGGTTGTAGCATGTTCAAGGTCTGTAAGAAATTGAAAGCTCTTAAAGCTCCCTTGAAGAATCTTTTTAAGCAGGAGTTCAGCAACATCTCCAACCGAGTAGAGCTAGCTGAGGCTGAATATAACAATGTGCTTAATTCTCTAAAGCAAAATCCTCAGGATCCTTCCCTTCTTGCTCTGGCAAACCGCACTAGAGGGCAAACCATTATGCTTAGAAAAACGGAGTCTATGAAATTTGCTCAGCTCATCAAAAACAAATATCTCCTGCAGGCTAATAAATGCTCCAAATTCTTTCATGCTTTAATCAAGCGCAACAGACACAGTCGATTTATTGCTGCCATAAGGCTAGAGGATGGGCATAACACTTCCTCCCAAGATGAAATTGCCCTTGCTTTTGTGAATCACTTTAGGAATTTGTTTAGTGCTCATGAGCTAACCCAAACTCCTTCCATTTCGATCTGCAACAGGGGTCCTAAGGTTCCCACCGATTGCTTTGCGGCCTTACTTTGTCCTACTTCTAAGCAAGAGGTTTGGAATGTTATTTCTGTGAGGGATAATCATAAAGCTCCTAGGCCAGATGGTTTCAATGTTTTATTCTTCAAGAAGGCTTGGAATATCATTGGTGATGATATCTTTGCAGCGGTTAATGAATTCTTTACAACTGGAAAAATTCTAAAGCAGCTCAACCATGCTATTATTGCGCTTATTCCTAAGCATGATCAGGCCTCCCAGGTTAACCATTTTAGACCCATATCTTGCTGTAATTTGTTATACAAGATTGTATCTAAAATTCTGGCTAACCGCATAGCCCCAGTGCTTGAGACTATTATTGGGGAAACTCAAACTGCTTTCATTAAGAACAGAAAGATGATGGACAACATCTTCCTAGTTCAAGAGATTTTGCGCAAATATGCTCGGAAAAGATCCTCTCCGAGATGCCTCCTGAAAATTGACTTGCATAAAGCTTATGATTCCATTTCTTGGGAATTCTTGGATTGGATGCTTAAGTCCATTGGCTTTCCAGCCCAGTTCTGTACTTGGATCATGGAATGTGTTTCTTCCACTTCCTTTAGTGTGGCAGTCAATGGATCCATTTATGGTCACTTCAAAGGGCAGCGGGGTCTTAGACAAGGGGATCCTCTCTCCCCTTATCTGTTTGTGCTCTGTTTGGAGTACTTTTCCAGAGATATGAGCAGCCTTAAGGAAGATGCCAATTTTAAATTTCATCCCAACTGTGCAAGTATTCAGCTATCTCATTTGGCTTTTGCAGATGATATTATGCTTCTATCTAGAGGAGATATCCCTTCTGTGTCAACTATGTTTGCCAAGCTTCAACACTTCTGTAGGGTTTCAGGACTTTCCATCAGCTCTGATAAATCTGCCATATACTCAGCCGGTATTAGGCCTCATGAGCTTTCTCATATTCAGCAGCTTACTGGATTTAACTTGGGTGACTTCCCTTTCAGATACTTAGGTGTTCCCCTTTTATCATCTAGATTAAATGTATGTCATTATGCTCCCTTGCTTTCTAAGATTACTGGCCTGATTCAGGGATGAAGCAAAAAGTCTTTATCTTATGCAGGTAAGTTAGAGTTGATCAGAGCGGTTATTCAGGGAATTGTGAATTTCTGGATGGGGATTTTTCCTTTGCCGCAATCTGTTCTGGACCGGATCAACGTTTCGTGCCGTAATTTTCTGTGGGGCAAAGCGGATATTGGCAAACACAAGCCCTTGATTGCTTGGTCAGTAGTTTGTTCTCCGAAAAAAGAAGGGGGTTTAGGCCTTTTTAATCTCAAGGACTGGAACCTTGCGCTTCTTTTCTGTATCCTGTGGGACTTTTATTGTAAGAAAGATTCTCTATGGGTTCGGTGGGTTCACCATTACTATTTCAGAGGGAGCGATGTGTGGAATTACAATTCTTCTTCATCAGATTCAGTTTTGATAAAGAAAATCATTCAAATAAGGGACTTTATTATCTCTAAAGAGTTAAGTACGGAAGAGGCCAAAAAGAGGATCAATCTTGGAGCACCAATGAACAATTGCTTGTTGACAAAGTCTATGAATACATTAGAGGTGTCAAGCCTACTGTTAGTTGGTGTTCTGTTATATGGAACTCAGCAATCCCCCCTAAGATGTCTTTCATTTTGTGGCTTGCTAAAAGGAATCGGCTGCTTACTCTTGACAAAGTTGCTTTTTTGAACAAGGGTTCCCTCTGCCCTTTATGTTCAAATGAGCCTGAGTCAAATGCTCATTTATTCTTTTCTTGCAGGAAATCTCTCCAAGTTTGGACTCACATTCGTGATTTGGCTCCTTTTCGCAGGCGTTTCACTTCTTTACAGCGCATTACTGACTCTTTAATTAGGGGCAGATCCACATCAGGTGTTCAAGGAAAATTACGTTGTCTGGCTATAGCAATTACAGTCTACTGCATTTGGCTGTCTAGGAACAAGCTGATTTTTGAAGATTATCAATTTTCTGTCATAGAAGTTATTAGCAAGATTAAGTTTCTTATGTATAGATAAGTGCACCTGTTGCATTTGTTTTAGCATCTTGATATATGTCTTCTTGTATTAAGGAGACTTTTGATTTTTTTTAACTGCGGGATATGCCTCATTTATTATTGTATCATTTTGGGTTTAATATAATTTACATTTTTTCCCAAAAAAAAAAAAGTGGCTCATTTATACAACTTCTTCCTTCAGCATCTTTTAACTACCATGCACATGGCACACCAAAAAAGTAATTCTGATTTTTTAATTACATACTTTTCTTTCCTTAAAAAAGAAAAAGAAAAGGAAAGGAAGCTTCCACATTTTATTTTGCATAACATGAAGTCACGAACCTATTAGGTGTAAATTCCATATAATTGATGACCTTGCGAAATTCGTCCAAACACACGTAATTTGCATTAACACAATTCCAAATTTCAAAATTTCCCTAAATTAGGTGTAAATCGATTTTCGTCCGTTAAAAAGAAGAAACGGAAAAGACTAGGCTCATTCTCCAACCAACGGCGACAACAACAAAGATTCTTTCTAGTTTCTTCCTTTCCTTTCCTTTTTCGTCGCCAACACGGTAAACAAAACCCCCCAAATTTCCTCAATTAGGGTTTCAATCCACATTCCAATTCCCCAACCCTCTTCTTCCCCATCCTCCAAATCCCGAAACTTTCCCCAACTGGGTCCTCAAGTACGCCACGGCGAGCCCTCGTAGCTCGCGATCTCAGAAACCAACGATGCCGAAATCCTCACGATTCCTCGTCGTCGCGATCGCCGTCGCCGCGCTCTGCGTGATCCTCCCCGTCGCGGCGGCGGCGGATCTCGAGGACCCCGGCGTGCTGCGGCTGCCGTCGGACAGCCTGTGCGGCAAAACGACGCCGTCTTCGTGCCCGGCAAAGTGCTTCCGCGCCGACCCCGTTTGCGGCGCGGACGGCGTGACGTACTGGTGCGGTTGCGCAGAGGCGGCGTGCGCAGGCGTGGAGGTTGCGAAATTGGGGTTCTGTGAAGTCGGGAATGGTGGCTCGGCGCCGATTCCTGGGCAAGCTCTGCTTTTGGTGCACATTGTTTGGCTCATTGTGTTGGGGTTCTCCGTGTTGTTCGGTCTTTTTTAGATAATTGGGTTTCTTTATGTATCTACCATGATCAGAGGGTGTTATGGTTTTGGTTCTTTGGGATTCTTTGAGGGTTCTTTTTGTAAATTGATCAAACGGCCATTCTTGTATTGTATGTATGATTATTCTTATTATTGTAATTTCACAACTTTCTTGATTCATGATGTTGGTGTGGTTTATTTTATGAATTTAATTGGAACACGCTTGCTTTCTATTTGTGACTGTGGTATAATTAAGAATGTTGGAGATTATAATAACTTTAAAAGTCATATCAGGATGAATTTTAGTTTTTTGGCAGCTTAAGAATATTTAAATCTTATATAATATCAAACTTAGACTCTTATTTGTTGTGCTTCATGTTTGCTGCATTATGTTAGTCATCAGAAGCTGTAGAAAGATGAGTTCAAGTGGGAATCGATTCCCTGTATTTGCACATTCATGAATCAGAGTTGTAGTTAGATGAAGATCCAATGGCTCACGTTTTAGATATATATTTTAAGTTAGACTTAAAATATGAGTCATCCAGTCTTCATGTAATGGTTCCTCTCGATCGGAACAAACTTTGAAGGGTCAGAAGACACATATAAGCTACATGAATGCATCCTAACTTGAAGGGTGCATGTTAGAATTACTGCAAAAATGTGAATGGTAAATCTAAATTATCTGACTGTTTAGTAATTCTCTAAGGCAGAATGAATGCAAAATACTTGAGTAGTAGGTACGAGCATTTGTCAATGTAAGTGTCTCCTACATGCTTCCTAATGCGCACTCAAAACTAGTAAGAATATACTATTTGCAGAGTAGTTGTCAGATTCCATTTCCTTAACAATGTTTAATGTACTTGAGATAGACTACATTGTTGCGAAATTGAGCTGGCCTACTTGCATATGATTAGCTTATGAATTTTATATTTGTACATTGTTTAAATGAAAAGCCTGCCATTGTAGATCAGTATCCCTTTTGCTTTTCTAATTGGTGGTTATAAAAACCGAGTTACTTGTGAAAGAATATGTGGAGTGTGGACACGTCCTTTGAGCGTATTGACTTTTGTTTGGGGCATAAAATGATCAGCTTTCATGTGAGAAAATTTATTGTTCACAAGTTCTAAGATGCGTCTGCAGACCCTACTTTTAAGTATGTACTGATGAAGCAACAAGCTTATTGTGTAGGCAAAACATCAATGCGTTATTAAGGAGGAAAATCTTGTCTTAACATAAAAAGTGAGGCTGAATAACTTTTTTGCCTTTCCATTCTCTTAATTTTCATAGTCTACTAATAAGAAATGTTGAAACAATTTGTAATCCCATAATCAATGCTAATTATTACCAATAAGCTGAAGTTAAACTAAATCCATTTCCTTCCCTCTCCGAACTCAATTTTCACGGTAATATCTATAAACCCAAAAAAATATAGATCAATTCATTAGAATGACACATTTTGTGAAATCAAATACTATTTCACTTTTCCGGACTCAAACGAAAATCCTGATTCTTTATGATTATTTGGACTTCCATCAGTTATGGTAGCAATTGTTGAACTCAAGTTCAACCTCATCAGAGGAATCATCTTCTATTTATGTCATTTGAAGAGGTACGGTTTCACTAAGCTTTTCATTGAAACCGTGACACTCAAAGTTTCTGCAAACGGTATATCCTTATTCCTTACTTGGTTTGAGTGCATTAGAAAGCATCTAAGAGACACATTGACAAATGCTCGTAGTCTTAACTTCTACTCAAGTATTTTGCATTCATATATTCTTCCTTACAAAATCACCTCTACTCAACCAATTTGCACTGATCAATTAGACTTTGTACTCCTTACTCCAATTGTGTGTCCACAAGTTTCCTGAACTGCCACGTGTCCTATGGTGGTAACTTGGCACAGAATGCCATCCACTCACTCCCAACCTGGCAGACAACCCTTACTCTAATGTTGTCCTTTTTCTGAATTTGAAAATATCTACCACTTTGTACTAGATATATGCCTTGATAGCATCGTTGAAGTCTTCCCTTGATGCAAACAAGACAAAAGGTGCATAATTCCTATTTGTAATCAATCTTTTTTGGCATTTGGAACAAGCCATGTTTCCCCCACTGTGCAACTCTTCAGATAAATACTCAACTTCAACATTGAACTTGTCATCATCATAAACTTTGCAGATTTGGCTACTCTGAAGTAAGTGGAGTACATTTTAGAGGCTAAAGTTCACTTACAAACGCTGATTAAAAAATTAATAGTTAAAATTGTAATTAACTTAAATTGTGTTGTATATGTATTTTGATTTTATCATAACTAGCAACCGTTGTTTTCTTGGAGCATCCACATTACAGCAACTTACAATACTTTTCCCAATACAAGTAACTCTAAGTAATAAATCTCTACAATGGAACAACTCTCTTTTGTTGTTTTCCAATGGACCCCACCAAAAAGCTTTTATCATTATATTTTATTAATAACTTCTTTAGTAATCCACTATTGTGTGTGCACGGTTTTATTTCTAAAGTGCATTCCGCAAGAGGAGTCAGATTCAAGCTCTAGAAGTGCCCATTCGACATGGTCCATTCATGTTCATTCCCTAATCTGAGTCACTATCATCCCTTTTGACTCATGTCACTATCTTCAAATGGTGTACATAGAACCTTTTGTTTTGTTTTGTAGGCCTCCCCCTTTCCCTTGATTGTTTCTGAACAGCTTCATGACATCATCATTAACCTTCTCATTTGATTTTCCCTTCTCTACGTCTTTCTCTTTTTTTTGTTATTTTTTCCTTTCCCCTTCTATTCTTCCTGCACTGGTTTCCCTTCCCCTTGTTCTCATCTTCCTGCACTTCTTTCCCTTTTATATACTCGTAGAATTTCCCTTCCTTTTCCCTCTTGTCCTTCTAAAACCTCTTTCACTTTTAGCTTTTTCTTTCCCTCCCAACCCTGCTTTCTGGTTAACATTGTAAAAAATATCGAAATCAGTATTTGCATCATTTTCAGTCTCACCAAAACTGATTTTAGCAGCACTATCCTTTTCATAGCCAATATCCAACCTCTTCCCACCTATGTTATACCACATAGTGTCAATTGTCGCATATGCCAACTCCTTAATTCCAGCAAGACACTACCAGTAAGACCAAAAATCTTAATCACACTCCCATACACAGCATTGCCCCCCATGGTACATTACAGGGGACTTCACAAACTATCCACCATGGTGCACTTCAACACAAAATTTACACATATATACAACCAAGAAAAATTAATAATAATGTAAATGATATGTAAATGACAAAAACAAATAAATACAATAATCCCTTCACCCTAATCAACACAATATTATAGGACCACAGCAGAACTAAATAAAATAATCATTATAGCCAAATCAAAAACCGAAAACATGCAACAGCATCTCACAACAAGCATTTCATTTACACAATATTCTAAAACTTGAACACATGCAATTTAAATGCTAGATGAAACCACCAGTCAACCACCAAAAATAATATATGTTCACCCTTGCAGAAGTTCCTTCCATCTGGTTGGAATGTTATCAATATAAGCATAATATATTGCAATTTGCATTATACACCCTTTTATTGCCAACACATTCTACAAAAATGAAAGAAAGAAATCACTAAAATGCAAAGGAGAAAGATGAACTAACTCAGAGAGCATAGCTCTCAGTGCATTCTTTTAATGTTATAATGACATGTTAACAAACAATATTTATTTATATTTTATTCCTGCTATTTGGCACGAACCCATATGCTATATCACTATGATAGAATGATCACTAGAGTATTCCAAATCAACCAGTCTTGTTTATTACACATGATTCTATCCCAAATATAATTTCATGCATAAACCAGAAACAGAAATAATTGGAGTAATAGCTTTGGGGCTGAAAAAATTTGGGGAGGGGAGGGGGGCAAAAATAAAAGAAAATGCCCCGAGAAGGGAACAATTGAGCTGTGCTTCATATAATTTAACCTATATAAATAATAATAACAATAATAATAAGATTGACTCTACTTTCCCTTTTTAGCATTATCAACCATCTTTCACTTTCCATATAACAAGTGGATCCTAAACAGAATTACAAATAATCCTACATCGAGGCTGTGATGCTAAAGCATACTGAAAATGAATCCCCAAGGCTAATACAATACAATATTTATCAACCATCTTCACAGACACACAGCATTTTAAGCACTTACAGCATTTGGAAAATCAATCCGTTGTTGCAGGCCTAAAAATGGTCTTTTTCACATTTATTCATACATCTCCCACATAATCATTCAGCAACCTCATGGCTCCACTTAAAAAGTGCAAGAATATGCATTGCAAAGTCCCGTGTTGGCGCTATTATAGGGGAACAAGGCAACAGGGCGAGTTCTTGGCAGCTCAGGAATAGGCTTATCCATGTTGAGAAGAAAATCCACCACTTGTTCCATTGAGGGCCTTCCTTTGTTCTCATTTAGAGTGCAAAGCAACCCAATTTCAAGAGCGCGAATTGCCTGCTCCAGGTTGATCAATGATCCCATCCTTTTGTCCACCAGCTTCACCTTTTCATCAATCTGATGCAAGTTCCAAGCATAACCCAGTAGGTTCCTCTCTTCTGGATTTCCCTCCTCTTTCTCATCCCTTACCCTTCCAGCTATCACTTCCAACACAAGGACACCAAATTCAAACACATCAGCACCTTGGCACACTTGTGACTCAAAGTGTTTTGATTCTGCACCCATCAACACAAACCCAAAATCACCCAAAACAGCTCTGAAATTGACATCTAGAAACACACTGCTGCATTTCAAGTTCTTGTGGGCTAGTTGCTTGGTATGGAGGAAGCTCAAGCCATCAGCCACATCCTTAATAACTTTGAACCGCCGAGTCCACGGAAGAACACCGGCCCCAAATAGCCATTTATCTAGGCTGCCGTTGGGGACAAAGTCATAGGCCACCATGATTTCATGGTTGTCTTGACACCACCCTCTAACAGGAAGCAAATTCGGGTGGCGAACATGGCTAATGCCTTTGATTTCCTTCAACAAACGCTTCTTGTCTGATCCATGTGTGCTGAGAAACTGAGCTGAGAACCTTTTCACGGCCACCTGACTGCCACCAGAAAGCTTCCCTCTGTAGTACTCTCCTCTATTATCACTGCCGAGCAACTCTATCTCACTGAATGACCGAGTTGCAGTTGAAAGTTGAGAAAAGGCAAAGCGCCGTGGTTTGTTTGGAGGCCTTGGCATGTGAAGCTCTGTCTCCACTGAAGTGTTCAACTTGGCAGCATTTCTCCTGTGCTTGCTGATGAAGTAAAAGCCAAGGAAAAGAGCCAGAGCCAATGCCACAGCTGCCACAAAAATCAAAAAGCTTCGCGGTGGTTCATTCTTAGAAGACTTCTGTGAATTTGTTGGTTCTGTGGCAGCAGTGCTATTCTCAAGTAAGATCTTACCCTGGCAGGATTCAGATGAAGGCAAGTGAAGAAAAGCTTGGCTTGTGGAAGTGAAGTTCCAAGAGAGTAAGTTGTGGATTTGTGTATGGTTACCTGTGGAAGCTGAGAACCCCACAAACATGTACTCATTTAGATAAGGAGAGAGATCCATAGATTCTGAGAACATGGGCTTGGAAGGATAATCCTCTTGGTTTGCCTTTCCAAGACGAATGTCCATTCTTCTTTGAGGACCATCATAGGTGATCCAAGCGCGGTAAACAGAACCATCCTTAAGGGACAATCCAACATCAGAAACATTGATGACTTTAGTAGACACTATGGTACCTAAGTTGATGCCAACATGGTTGTCATTTGGATCTCCAAACTCCGGGTTCTTTCTTGTGTCGAACTCCACTGCCACTGCCTTGTAGTCATTCTCACAAGCATCATTGAGCATGCCAAGCCACGGTCCCGACCTTCCAACGGTGAACTCATCAGGGACAATGATGAAAGTGAGGCCACTTCCTCCATAAGCAGCTTGCTCAGAGGCAGTGGAATTGTTCATTTGGAAAGAGAAAGTGGTTTGAAATGAAGCTGGAGTCTTGGTGCTTGGATCTAGCAGGCGAATTGGGAAGGAATAGATGCCTCTACCAGCTTGGTGTCTTATATCTTCTGATTCATTGGGGATTTGAAGAGCACCCTTTTCATTTGAGAACTTGGCACTGCCTAGGAGCTTCACATCATGGACTAATCTGGGGTTGTTGCTGAAGCTGAAGTTATAGAAGGAAAAGTGCTTTGTCACATTAATTGGAACTTCACCAGCTGAATGAACTGAAACTGGGTATGCTAGAAGATTGAACAAACAAAACATCAGTAAGATATTCGATAAGGAAGCCATAGCAGCATGACAGAGAACAAACGAAATTCCAATCATATTCAGCTGGTGCTAATATTGGTGGTAGTAATGCCACATGATAAAGCTAAGAAGATGATTGAATTAGGTGCCAATGGTTAATTAGGCTTATATATATATTACTATCTAAAAATTATTTTTTTATTTTACTACATTTTCAAACTTTTAATTTTAATATTTACCGTTAGTCTAACTTTGTCAAGTGATAATGTAATATTCGTTAGTTTGTCATATCATTACTTAATAGATGAAGAATAATAATAAATGTTTAAACCAAAATAAAATATATTTAAGCAGGTTAATAAACCAAAACAGTAGAAAGCAAATCTGACTAGATTATGACTTGGACTTAACTCACTTAGATTTAAAAGATGATAAAATAATTGAAATTATGTGATATAAATTATTTGAAGAGGACAATGACGGAGGGTAATCAACGTAAGTTTGATTAATATCACTCACATTAGGGAAGCAATGCAACCTGCTATGTGGGGCATGATATGACAATAGAGATATATGAGGTGCAAAATTGGTTCCTCAGAATGGCTGGTCCACTCACGTTTTGTTTTTGGCTCAACCATACCAAATTCCGTAACCCATATGAATGAAAATGAAAGCCAGATCACAGCATTTTATTTTAGATAATATAAAGTTAAATCAAAGAAGATTTAACACGTGTCTATGGAATATTCTTCACTGTGATATGTGCATCATCATGATAATAATTGAGAAATATAATTGTGGATCAAACTAACAAGCAGAGTGCCGTCTGGTTATTGTTTTACGGGATCTGATTGATGTAGTCAATAATCAATATAATTGATTGATTAGGAGAATAGCAGATGAATGGAATAGAGAATTCAATTATAGAACCACGTCAAAATAAGGCTGCTACTTGCATATGCGGTTTTGTTGCTGTCTTTTATTAACGTTCTCTCAAAACTGTACTGGTGATCCAATCCAGCAGACACTGGTTCGAGATTTAAGAGTTAATAGTTTAATTGGAGTTAAACTGAGGTGGAATGGGTTTTAATAAAATAATTTTTTTAATATTTTAATAATATTTAACAAAAAATAACATAATATATATAAATTGATAATAATAAAAATTAAAGTTCACTTAAAAATATTATAATATATAACAAATTTAATCCAACTTAATATTTAAGTTTACCAATATCAAATAATTTTTGTTAAATCAAAAGGGCATCATTTTGAAAGTTAAAAAAACAATTTTAAGTGAAACCGATAAAATTGATTAAGCCATTGGGTTTTATTGATTTTCGAATGATTCGTGATTTTGAATCAATTTAAGAACATATTAACTTTTAGAATGTGTTGGATTGGTCTCGATAAAAATAATCAATTGGGTTTTAAAATCATGAATATTATAAAAATTTTGAATAAATATTAACACATCGGTCGAAATCACATTGTGAATGGTCTTCTTAAACAAAATATTCAAGTTCCAACAATCTTGATAAAAAAAATATATAGTTGATGGAAGAGATTTTTAAAATAATTATCAATAAACTTACAAGATATTTTTCATTAATATTATAATGATCCAAAATTATAATAAATGTGATTTTTAGAATAATTATGAAGTTAACCAACTTATTATACGTATTAAATTTACACCGAGTGCATTTTGTTTTCCTTTCAATATAGTAAGTTGAAGGGCTTTCTTTTTAGAGAAGTAAGATGTATGCTACGCAACGAGAAAGTTGACTCGCTTGTTCCGTCTTTTCTTTTATTTTTCCTGTTGACGTTTACCATTTTAGGAAACGAGCCTTCTACAATAATACAATCTCATTTAAGAACATTTAACTTCCAATTTTACTTTTTTTAGGAGAACTTTTGATTTTACTTGAAATATATTAAAAGAATAAAAGAACTATTCACTTACATCAGCTAACCATTCTTCATGTTATTTCAACACTTTTGATTTACTTATGTGATTAACGTGCATCCTCAAGAAAAAAGTTATTAACGTGAACTCAAATTTGATTATCATTAGTGTAGATGTCAGAACTTATCCCTATCGATTAAGAATTACATCAAAGTTTACAAACGAACTAAGGGTCGTTTGTTCGAATTTTAAAAAAAAAATTGATTAAAAGGTACATTAAAAAATGTAATTTAATGAAATATTTTGTTAACCAAAGCATAAAAATACAAAAAGCTAGTTTTCATACTTTCTTCAAAAACTAAAAACAATAACGACTAAAAGAACTCTACAAATACTTATAGACTCTCATTCTTTTTCTTTAGGCTATATTTACTTATAGACTCTCATTCTTTTCAAGTAAGATATAATTAATATGGATGATAAATTTTTTCTTTTAAGTATTTAATGTAATGGTGTATAAAGTATTCAAATTTAAGAGAATGTAAGAAAATATCGTCGATTCAATCAAAGGTGGGCCATCTCTTCAAAAGGTAGAGACAATGCAAGAAAATCTCTTCAAAAGAATTATCACAAACCGACTAAGGAACACATTCTTAAATTCAGATCACTTGTTTACGACATCGGGTGTAATTCATCAAATCAAAGGTGGACCTTCTCTCAGCATGAATTCTGACCTTGCAGTAAATACTAAAGAAAATAAAATTTATAATCTGATTAAAGTTTTTATGCTACCATTATCAACCCATTAAAAATCATAAATATAAATTTTAAAATAATTATTACATAACTTAATAATTTAATTATATACTCCTTATAATAATTGTCGTATAACAAGAATAATTATTATTATTTTATTTTTAATGCAACATTAATTATTTTTCACTTATTATATTCCTTATAATATTAATTATGGACAAAAAATTTATAAATAAATTAATGATAAAACATAAATAATAATCTTTCTTAGATGTCTACTTTTGTAACGGGTCTCATTCAAATCTTGCTAAATTAATATTGTGAAACAAAAATCTAATGAAGAAAAAAGACTACATCTTTGGTTAATACATTATCATATATTATTTCATTAAAAATCTTGTCAATAAAATTCAATGGGATTCTCCTAAAAAAATCCAATGGAACAACATCATCACAAAAAAAGAAGAATATAAAATGTATTTATTTCTTTCTTCCTTCGGAGATAATTATCTTTTAAGACGTTGAAGGTCGTCCATCTTGTATATTTGTTGCTCAAATGTTTTACTTAACACCAACTTTTTAAAAAGATTGGCTAATTTTTCAAACGAATGAACTTGTTAAATATCAATAATAATGTCTTTCTTTTGAGTGATTTTTTTTATTGTAAAATGTCTCTTTTAATATTTTTATTTCAAATAAGCAATACATACTACATTATGACCATGTATAGCTATCATGGATGCCATTTTTTCTAAAAGTAAATTATAAATTTATCCCACACATTGAATCACATATATCTTATTCAAATATATTTTTAGCTTTTTATTAATAAATATTAATTATTAATTTTTGTTTTTGAAAAATTATCATCAAATCAATCTTATATCTTCTAAATATATTCTTAACTTGGCAAGAGTAATACTAAAATTTCTCTGATTTAATGATCTAACTGTTCTGATTTGTTTCACTTATTATCTTATTAGTGCATGTACTGTCACACTCACATGTAAACAAATATTCTATTTGCAAATAAAGCATCACTCGTTTTGTATTTGGACCATCATACCATTTTCGTAACTCGAACGAAAATGACAGCAAGACCATAATTTATATATATATATATATAGTTAGATCAAACAAGTTTTAACATGAGTCTAAGGAATATTATTCAACGTGACACCCGCATGGAAATATAAGCTTGATTGAAAGGTTAAAAAGAAAGAGAAGGAGAAAAAAATGATAGGTTTGATTCCTGCTCTAAATAAAAACTAACAACCTATTTTCTCCATCTCAACATAATTATCATCTTAGTTTGATTTACACATATAAAAAAAATAGATGAAAAATAATAGATATTATGATTAATTTATTTATAAATTTTTTTATCCACAATTAATATTATAAGAATATAAATAGAAAAAGAATAATTAAGGATACGTTAAAACCTAAAATAATAATTTTTTTGGAACATTTTTTTCACGACAATTATAATACAACAAAAGTAAATAATAAATAACGTTTGCCGATAAAAAAAAACTATCAAATGTGCATGATAATAATTGAGAAAAATTAATTGTGGATCAAATTAACAAAGAAGCAGAACACCATCTGCTTATTATTTTATGGTATCTGCTGATTGATCGGTGTAGTCAATAATCTATGTAATTAATTGATAAATTAATAGTAATAGAAGATGAAATTGAGAATTTAATAATAGAACCTGGTCAAATGAATCCATGTGGTTGCGGTTTGTTACCATTCTCGTATTATAGAAATTTGCAAACAAGCTAATGGAGATGGCATTGATGCAAACACCAATTATGACAAGGTTATTATGAGTAGGACAACAATTGTGCTTAGAGATCATTTTTTTAAAACCTTCACCAAATGTATTTGTTCTACGAGGTGTCTTTCTCTCTATTTCAGTTTTATTTTATTTTTTTATGCCATTTTGATTTCCTTTCACTATAGTAATATTAAGATGTATGAAATGCAACGAGAAAGTTGACTCGATCGCTTTTTCTTTGTTTTTTAATTTTTCCTGTTGACGTTTACGGTTTTAGGGAAACGTGCTTCTACAATAATTCATTAATTCAATGAAGATGATGTCACCTGCAAATTTAGTAACATTTATAACTTTCAATTTCACATTTAAAAGAATTAATCAATTACATCAGCTAATCATTTTTTTCATGTTATTTAATCGTATAATTTGAACATTTATTTTCCTTTCTTCCTTCAAATTAAATATTTTATTTCATTTATTTTTTTGTCCAAATATATATATATATATATATATATATATATATATATATATATATATATATATATATATATACTATTAACTCCTACAAAAATCAAATTATAATTATTAATTCTTTTAGATTAGTGATAATCATCCACTACAAATAAAATTAATCTTTTGATCAAGTGAATTGAAAAATATTCATATTTTCTAACCAAGGATAAAAAAGTTTATGATACTTTAACTTTTGTATTTAAAAATTATAAATAGATAAATTGTGACTAGGATTTTTTGCTTTTAATATTTTTGTGTTATATATATATATATATATATATATATAAAAGCACTTATGACATATTGTCTCATTTAAAAAATTTAAAATAATAAATTATAAATAACTTATTAAATTTTATAAGCACTTGTCAAGATATATATTTAAATACAACTAACTTATTAAATTTTAAATACTTATAACATAATTAAATCTAGTTCCTTTAGCTCTTCAATTTATTACATATCAAACACTTCCCATCAGACTATAGATGATGAGGATGGAAGGCCTTTAATTTTAAAAATTAAGATGATTGTAAGGTAGGCAAACGACAAACTGAGATTAGTGTCGAATAAGTCATGGGCTCGACCCACCGTCTCATGGGCTCGACCCACCGTCTAGGAAGAGTGTTGCTAGGTGCACCCAGCATTTTTGCTGGTGCACCCAGCAAAAATTTGAAATGCTAAAATTGCCCCTATCACCTTTCTTCCTTAAAAATGACATTTTTTTTCCGGAACAGCTTCTTACTCCATTTTTAAAAAGCTTTCTTCTCGTTTTTCACTTTTTCCTGCGGCATTGTCTCTGGTTCGAGGGGGTAGCAAGGTTGAGTGCAGCGGTGAAGGTGAAGTTTCCAGCGTCAAGCTTTGCGGTGGTCGGTGACGGCAAACAAGGTACGCAGATGACGTTTGTTCGTCGCGGACGTACGGATGGCTTCCGGATCAAGTTGATCCGTAATCTTTTTACAGATCAACTTGATCCGTAAGTTCCGGATCAACTTGATCCATAAGTGTATTATTTTTGGTATTTGCTGTTTTTGCATCTGTTTTTGCATTTTTGCATCTGTTTTTTCATTTATTTTCCTTTTTTATTTTAAATTACTAATTGTTTTGTATGGTCATTTTTTGTTTGATTTGGTTAGATGGATGAAGATGAGTGGATGTATGAAATAATGTCTGAACGAGCGGATATGGATTATGAAAATGCAAAATCATATGGTGCGAATGAACCACATGTTGATTGTTCGGATGCGTTCAAGACTTCTCAGGTTATAATGTTAATGCTTGTCACATATTTAATAAAATGAATACTGGTAGAAAACTTAAATTATGTGGATTTTGTAGGTGTTTGAGTGCCGAGAGGATGTTTTGCGATGGGCTCTATCCGTGGCTCATGAAAACGGATTTGTGGCGGTGATTTTAAGGTCGGACACAAACACAGGTAGTAGAGGAAGGAGTACGTTTGTGTTAATTGGCTGTGAATGGAGTGACGAGTATAAGTGTAGGAAAAAAGAATTTATCAGAAGAGACACTGGGACTAGGAAATGTGGGTGTCCCTTCAAGCTTCGTTGCAAGCCAGTGGCTGGAGGAGAAGGCTGGATGGTGAAGTTGATTTGTGGAGTGCATAATCATGAATTGGCCAAGTCATTAGTTGGACATCCATATGCGGGGCGATTGACTAAAGCTGAAAAAACAATTATTGTTGATATGACGAAGTCCATGGTGAAGCCAAGAAACATTCTGCTAACTCTGAAGGAACACAATGCCAATAGTTGTACGACTATTAAACAGATATACAATGCAAGAAGTACATTCCGTTCTTCCATAAGAGGAAGCGATCTTGAAATGCAACATCTGATGAAGCTTCTTGAACGTGATCAATATATTTATTGGCACAGAATAAAGGATGAAGACGTGGTTCGTGATATCTTTTGGTGTCACCCTGATTCAGTGAAGTTAGTCAACGCATGCAATTTGGTGTTTTTGATAGACAACACCTATAAAACAAACCGGTATAGACTCCCATTGCTCGATTTTGTTGGGATGACACCGACTAGGATGACATTCTTTGCCGGTTTTGCATATGTGGAGGGTGAACGCGTTAATAATTTGGTATGAGCTTTACAACGCTTCCGAGGCCTTTTTTTAAAGCGTGATGCCCTCCCTGGAGTTATTGTCACTGACAGAGACCAAGCATTGATGAATGCAGTGAAATTAAGTTATGTAATTTATGAATTTGATTTTTAAGACTTTAGTTTGAAATTAAGTTTGACGTGTATATTTGTTTTATTCAGGTGACAACGGATAAGTGGATGGATATAACGGACATGGGACATGTCATTGCATCAAGGTATAACGTAATCGTTGTATCCTTGTCTAAACAACAAAGCATGACATTCTTTCCCCTTAGAAGTCAACCACTGACAAATTCTTCATTGCATCGTATAATTTGTATCGGTCATGTATATGACAATCATTTTGGTGAGATACATTGTAGATATGAAGTGTTTTTTTTTATGATTATGCAATGACTTTTGTAGGATTGAGTTAACATTTTTTTCGCATACACAACAGGTTTATTTAAAAGAACGTTGTCCCTTACCGCCTGTATCATTGTTATGGTCTAGCAATTGTCATCCGCAGGCGAAGTCATGGCCAAATCCATATATTAGCAGAATGCAGCATTACAAGAGCTTCATGATGTTCAAGAGAGACTATGTTGACTTAAATGATGATTGAACATGTAATTTATAAATGCCTGATCGTTTTGAACATGTAATTTATTTGTTACGTCCACAACAAAATTATTACTTAATTCTAAAAAAGCATGTATGATATATCGTTATCTGACTTGACTACACATTGTGGAAAACCGTGTTTGATAAATTGTTGTCTGCATTAACATAAAGCGCGTGAAAGGACCCTGCACAGCATGACTACACATGCAGATCTGATGCAAGCTAAAGCATGTCATGTCATTCGTGTAGTTGACAACACATACAGAAAGCATGTGCATGCGTATTTTCAATCTTTAAAAAATGCAGCACTAATATTAAAACTCATCTATATATATGGCACAACCTAACCTTGTAAGAAAACACAAGTTTCAGTATCAACCCAAGTCTTACAAAAGACTATGGCATTCTTGGGAGAGACAAGCAGTCAGACAGTTGTGAACTCCACATTAGGTTTTATTTTTCCAAATGGATCCATTGTTCACAACGACAATGGTGTTTCCTTCCAAGCTTCCACTCCAGTTTCCATTCGAGTACCTAACGGGTGTGATTTTCAAACGTTAAAAACCAGAATACACAATACCCTTAAGCTAACCGACAAGCAATTTTTGGATGAAATTTACTACCGGCAACCTTTCACGTATGCAGGTAATCAATTTCGGTTTCAATGTATGCAACTGAAAGATGACGCTGATGTTAACACAATGTTAATGTGTAATCATGAATTTTCGTTTGTTGGTCCGATTGAGTTATTATGTAGCATTGCTAGAACCCTAGATGGTATTTTAAACTTACTTGAAACTATTATGACCCCTACTCATGATGCCCTGCTATATTGCAATGGGAGGTGGAACATGTCACGCCAAAATGAGTTTGTAGGTTACTCGTTCACAGGAAAAAATCCCAAAAACTTTGACATTCCCACCGGATGTACCATGGATGAACTGAAGGATTTGATCAAACAAATTGCGCCTCGTGGGATTCCCCCTTATGGTGTTGATGAAACACAAATGGTAACGCGATTGTTTTTTCGGAAACCAAGTCACCATGAGTATTCAGAAAAAGTTATAAAATTTGAAATAATTGAACTCAAAACCAACGAGGACGTGATGAAGGTGCTCATTGAGTCTAACTACTGGAAAAAGATTGGGCCAATAGAAATTTTAGATGTTTTCAGTAAACCTTTACCGCAAATGGAAGACGAGTTGTCCTTGTCGCAAAATTAACATGACTTAGTTAGTTGTAGTATTTTATGGAAATTTAATTTCGTTCGACTATGTTGAAGTTAATGTACTGTTTGAATTCATGTATTGCATAATCGTTTTCAATTACAAGAATCTCAACTAAAAAAATAGATTTCTATATATAACAAACTAATTAATAAATTGTTTTTCTTCTTACGGATCAAGGTGATCCGTACGTTGATCCGTAAGACACTTACGGATCAACTTGATCCGTAAGTGTCTTATGGATCAACGTACAGATCACCTTGATCCATAAGAAGGAAAACAAGCAGGGGCAATTTTGCCATTTAAGAGCTTTGCTGGGTGCACCAACAATAATGCTGGGTGCACCTAGCAACACTCGTCTAGGAATGATATGGAAACTGACTTGTTGGATCGATGTAGTTTAATTTTCAAATTATTTCATATCATGGTGGTTTTTGGTGTAATTCATGTATGACTAGAATTGTTGAATGCTTTTTAATTTTATCGTTTTTAATATATATATATATATATATATATATATATATATATATATATATATATATATATAATTTTTGGGTTGGTCAAGAAATAATGATTTTACTTTTGTTTTTTGGCCGCGTATTTTAAATTATTTTCAAAACTTCGGTATTCATGCATGCTATCATTTGTCACTAACTTTTTATCTTATATATTTCAGACTCTTTGACAGTTAAAGGGCAAGTACAGTAGTCACACAAAGGAATCAAATACTATCAGGTGATCAATTAATTCACATTGAATCATTTTAGTTTTATTATTAGTCATTTGAGTTTTGAGTATATAGCATTAAAGATTATATAATAGGTAAGTATCCAGACAGAATTAAAAGACGCTTATGTAAGCATCTAGTGTAACATATCCCTATGAAGTTGAGTATCCTTCAATATACATAAGTGATGAGTGTCATTTGGCCAAGATTATAGTCAATAAATCCACTTAAAAGGTAATTATTTGGTCAAAAGCACCTAAACAAAACTAAAAGACATATTATCTAGTTGGTAATTGGAACATGCATCCCCATAAACCCAAGGCCCAGTTAGGTCAGTATATAAGAGGAGGATCCCCCCAGGTAAAAGGATTGACTTCACTTTTGAGTATTCACTTGATATTATTAATAGCTTTGAACCGAATCCTTACTTGAGCGTTAGAGTGTCTTTTGCAGATACCTCTCCTATTTGGCCTCATGTACACGAAAGAAGCATATAAATTGTCGACAAAAGAACCATTTGGCATAGCTAGTGACCCTTTGGCAGAGAAGTAAGTGTTCGATCAATTTGTTATTTTAGGGAGACTATTTGTGATCTCTAACAAAAATAACACACAAAGGAAACAAATAATAACATTAATATTAAATTTTTGAAAATAATTTAGAATAGGGGGTAAATAAAAACAAAAATAAAACTTCTAGGTAAAACCATTCTACAAAATGCATTTAATCTTTGCACAATATTTTTTTATATAATTTATAAATTTAAAAGGCATTCAAGATTCTAGTCCTCCTAAAATAACAAGAAAAAAATCTAGAGATCATATATATAAATTGAAAACCAATTCATGAATTACACCTAAAAAAAATTGATACAATTTGAAAACTAAACTATGTCCAACAAGTTTGATCCTATATCACTCCTAGAAGTTAACGAGCCCATGGCTTGTTGGGCATTAATCTCATGGACAAGATTTGGATAGAAATTAGGAAATTGTTTTTCCACTACCTAACTTGATATTGACATTACTATTTTTTTTTTTTTTAAAAAATGGTAGTGAAAGGACAAAACTACACCTAAGGCAGATTCTCCCCACCCCTATCCTTGTAGAAGCAAGCTTCATGATGATGAATCAAGTATGATTCAAGAAGTTTTGATGATGACAAAAAGAAGCCCAAAAGAATGATGTCAAGATTGAGTCAACAAGTTCAAGATCAAGATTAAAGAAAAGACATGAAGAAGAATCAAGATTCAAGAGAAGATTAATTCAAGATTCAAGAGAAGAAACCAAAAAGCAACTAGTCAATACTTCACAAGGGAAGTATTGAAAAAGATTTTTCAAAAACCAAACATAGCATAGTTTTGTTTTACAAGAAAAGTTTTCTCAAATTTTTCTAAGTTACCAGAGTATTTACTCTCTGCTAATCGATTACCAGTTTCCTGTAATCGATTACCAGTGGTAAAGTTTGATTTTAAAAGATTTTAATTGAATTTGCAACGTTCCAAATATTTTTTTAAATGATGTAATCGATTACAATATATTGGTAATCGATTACCAGTGTATCTGAACGTTAAAATTCAAATTCAATTGTGAAGAGTCACATCTTTTCATAAAATGCATTGTGTAATCGATTACATGGTTTTGGTAATCGATTACCAGTGACAAGTTCTGAATAAAAAGTCAAGAGATGTAACTCTTCCAATGGTTTTCTCAAGATTTTCTCAAGGTTATAACTCTTCCAATGGTTTTCTTGACCAGACATGAAGAGTCTATAAAAACAAGACCTTGACTTGCATTCAAATAACTTTTACAACTTTTTTGAACTTCTTTGAACAACTTTTGAGATATCTTGAAACCTTTGCTTCTCATCTTTCTTCTTCTTCCTTTGCCAAAAAGCTTTCTAAGTTTTCTGTTTTCCAAACCTTGTTCTTCTGCAGAAAACAAAAGTGTGCTATATCTTTTCATTCTCTTCTCCCTTTGCTAAAAAGAATTCAACAAGGACTAATCGCCTGAATTCTTTTTATGTCTCTCTTCTCCCTTTTCCAAAAGAACAAAGGACTAACCGCCTAAATTCTTTTGTGTCTCCTTTCTCCCTTTTCAAAGAATTCAAAAGGACACAGTCTGAGAATTCTTTTGATTCTTCCCTTTCCCTTAAACAAAAGATTTCAAAGGACTAACTGCCTGAGATATCTTTTGTTTCCCCTTTACAAAGATTCAAAGGACTAACCGTCTGAGAACTTTTTCTTAACACATTGGAGGGTACATCCTTTGTGATACAAGTAGAGGGTACATCTACTTGGGTTGTTGTAACTGAGAATAAGAGAGGGTACATCTCTTGTGGATCAGTTCAAGTGGAGGATACATCCACTTGGTTGTTCAAAGAGAACAACGGAGGGTACATCCCTTGTGGATCTTTGCTTGTAAAGGATTTTACAAGGTTGAAAAGAAATCTCAAGGACCGCAGGTTGCTTGAGGACTGGATGTAGGCACGGGTTGTTACCGAACCAGTATAAAATTCTTGTGTTTGTCTTCTTCTTCCCTACACTTTTAATTTCCGCTGTGCACTTTTAATTATCACTTTTACTTTTGGTTAAGTTTCAATTATTGTTCTTTACTTTCTTAACTTTGCAGTAAAAGTCTAATTAAATCTAGTAACATTAAGAAGGATAGATTTTAATTAGTCAAGGCACATTAATAATTAATTCAACCTCCCCTTCTTAATTATTACGAGACCACTTGATCCAACAACCCTTTCCCCTTCCCTCTTCTTCTTTGCCCAAACTCCCATCTCTCCCTCATTCCTCTTCCTTCTTCCCTTGTCTTCTCTGCCCAAACCCCCCACCCTTTCCCTTTCCTTCTTCTCCCTACCTCATCTTTGTTCTCTTCCCTAACCCTTCAAAATTCGAACACCTTAATTTTATTTCATTTTTTATGTACAATGAAAATACGACTTTGTTGTGTTTTTGAACCTATAACACTACAAAATCACATTTTCGTTGTGTGTTTTTTTTTAAATAACACCAAAAATATGATTTCGTTGTGTTTCAAAATCCAGAACACAACAAAATCATACTTCCATTGTATAGTTTTTCAAAACAAAAAACACAATGAAAATATGATTCCACTTGTGAAATTTGATGAATAATACAATGGAATCATATTTTTTTGTGCTAATTTTTTAAAATTATTTAATTTACTGTTAATTAATATTTTATGCGTCAAATTTTAATTTTAATTTGTTTTTTTAATGGCTCACATGAAGTTTACTGCTTACGTCTCAGATGTTGAGGCACGAAGATGACTTGTGACTACGTCAACACATCGTGATGCAAAGTTGGCTTGACAATAGCAACACCAAGTAGAGCCACATATAGATGCACATGCACAACCAAAGGCAAAGGCACATATACCACCTGCTAACAGTGTCATCGAACCCCAATTGAAGGAGGCCTTATGGATTTGACTTTGCTTCGATTTTATAAGGACCACACAACTGGGCATGTATGGATTGGTCAGCCCAAAGACGAGCTGAAGTTGGTCAAGCATGGTGGCAATGTTATTGCCTACCCTACCTAGGTGATGGTGAAGAGGTACATGGATAGGTCAGGGATGAAGGGCATGTATGAGACACGGTACACGTCTATGAATAAAGGTGTAACCAACGCCTTTATCAAGAAATGACATAATGAGACATCCTTCTTTCACCTTCCAATTGGAGAGATGACCATCATCGTCGATGATGTGTCACATCTTCTACATCTTCTTATCACAGGTCGTTTCCTTGATCACATGAACTCAACCTACACAAGGAAGGAGATCAAAGGGATATTGAGGTTAGAGCTTGGCATTATGACAGACCAAGAGGTAGATGTTACGATGTCATCAGGCAACACGATGGCTCTAGCTTTGTTAGAGAAGTTGTATCGCACTATGTTGCTTATGAGTTGTTCATCTAGGTTGCCAAGGCATATTTGCTATATTTGCTCGGCCATACCATATTTTTCAAGAAAAGCTCAATGCTTGTACACATCTGTTACCTGTAGTACCTTAGTGGTCTGAATCACTACTCTTGGGGGGGCAACTCTGCTGGTCAACTGTCATATGCTTGCAAGTATAACAACAAGTAGATGAGAAGTTATATGAGTCTACTCATGGTAAGAACAATTTTTTTTTGTAGACATAATTGCTTTTCTTTGTACTACTTGATGCTAAAATTATATTTCATGTTTTATAGGCATGAGTGTTTAAGCATCTGTCGACCATTCCTTGTAGTGAGAAGGTGTTGGATTATGACTACGAGAAACTGCTAGGGCTAGGTGGTTTACCTTGAGGGGTACCAGCAAGGTTGATGGGACCAAGGCATTGTTGGATCGGCTACAGATGACTGATGTTGTTTGGTCCCCATATGCATCACACAAAGACCTTAGACCTTTCGAGGATTAGACATTATACTATGGCTACATTAGAGGTTGGACATGCATATGATCGTATCTATGAAAAGGGTTTTGAGGCAGTTCGGGTACATAAAGAAGATTCCCTTGGACCCACCTTTAAGTGCCCTACTGTATATGAGAAGTGTTGTGAGGCATGGGCTGAGTGGGAGCAACATGTGGTGGTGATGGGCAAGGTTGTTCCACATGAGGCTCCATGGGCCTACACTCCTGATTACCTACCTTAGCATTACAAACATTCACATCCACACATGATTCCGCCATAGGAGGGAGAACCACCACATAGTCTTGTACGTATTCCACCCTAACCTCAGCCATAGCCTAGTGGTGGTCAGATGCTAGATTATGTATCTGGAGTTGATTACTCCCGTTAGGTGATGCAAACAATATTTTCATCATTTTGTTTTATTTTTAATGAAAAGATCATTACTAATTGTATTGTTAAATATTTGTGTAGGATCGATTCTAGATAATGTCAACATCCACGTAGAGACTATTGGATATGAAAGTTGCACCTAAAGGCGCAAATAATCATCAGGTCATACAACAACTTATGTTGATGGCACATGAGGGCCGTGTAGCTGGATGTAGCTTAGCTGAGGAGGGATGCTACCGTAGAAAGCCAACAAAGGTGGAAGAAAAGGTGGTCGCAAGGGCACTTGAGGACATTTGTCATTTTGTATTATTATTGTTTTTATTATTATGTATTCGACTTATGATGCTTTTTCTATGAACCTATTTTTATGTTCTATGAACTTATTTTTAGCCTTTTATGTTTGCTTTGTTTTTATGTTTATATGATACACGCCTAGTCATGTAATAACAAATAAAATTTTGATTAAATTCAGAAGCTAACATAAATCTCATCAATTAAAAACATGACTAAATGGAGTTATCATCTTTATTAGAACTTGTTGTTGCCGTTAATCCATGCATCAAAGCAATTATCTCTTTGAAATGTCTTAGTTTTGTTGATTTACACAATAGGGCAAGGATGGATTTCTTCTAGAGATCAGTCAATCATTGCATACAACTCCATGAGACCTTTAGAACTAAAATGTGAAAGGATGAAAATCATCTTTCCCAAGTTTTCGCTGTGCAATTTGTCAAAGGGCAATTTTAGGATATGGCTAAAGTGCACCTATTGAGTAGTGCTGCTAGTAAAAGTAAAATTGGTAGTGCAAATAGCAATACCCTAGAAATTAATAGCATTCATGGGGCACTCTTGTTTTTTTAGTTTTTTCTTTTTGTTTGGCTTTTATATAGAAAGTAACCTGAAACAAAATAATATAAAATCAACATATGTTGATTTGATTTTTGTTTTAATGTCCTGTTTGAACTCACACCTTGATAATGCAAAGCAGATATAGGAGAATCACTAGGCCAATGAGAGGGACTGGTTATTATTTGATTTGAATGCAATGTTAAATTTAAGCTAAGCTAAATTAATATTTTTTGTTTTGTTTTGGTATGGTATGGAATTTTAATAATTTATTAATTAACTTATTAATATAATACTATAAAATCTTCATCAAATTTTACAATGTATAAAAAAGTAAATTAAATTACATAATTATAGTGTTATATTATTTTAGAAAGCAATATTTTTTATAGTATGTAGTATTATTATTTAACAATGCTTACAGGCCTTTTTGTAACATTTGAGAAAGAGTGCATAACACCTCTTAGTCTTAATCAGTGTTTTTTTATAAAAAAAAAAATTACACATTACAAACCTTTTATAGAAAGAAGTATATTATAAATCACGTGTTATCACTATTAAACAAAATAATTCTATTCATTTTAGATTGGATGAATCTTCAATAAGGATCTCAATAACTCAAATTGATTGAATCAGCCTTTCAATCTATTCTTTTTATTCTAAGGTTATACACTTGTATTTATAGCCATTGGGGTGGGTTCAATTGCG
>NC_038250.2:46260915-46321245 GCF_000004515.6 Glycine max
TTTGTTACAATTACTCAGCAATAGAGACAACTCGAGGCAACAATGTTTAACACAAGAAAGGTGTGAGACATTGACAAAAGAACGCTGTGATATGTCAGTCACTGGCATTAAACATGTGATTGTGCATCTTAGGCCATCTCCATTGGACGATGCTTGATGAGTTTCTTAGAATATATATTTTTTTAAAAATATTTTTTTGTCGTTGTTGAAGCAAGTAGTTTGCATTGTGAGTTTCTTAAGTTTTGGCCTGAGGATCTTATATAAGCAATCAATCTTCAAAGTTTTTTAAGAATAAAAAATAATTAAATATGCTCTAAGACACACAAAGTGAGTATAATAAGCTTTGACTATTAGAGATGTCTTTAGATAGTTTCTCTAGTGAATATTGGCATCTCGGGCTATCAAAAATATTTTCTCTCAATTTTAGCTTTACAACTTATGTCTAGACCCTCTCCAATGTCTCATTAAGTCTGCAAGGGTTGTTTGTCTTCATTATATTATTAGACATTAAACATACAAAAACATAACTATAAAAATATCCTTCTAGAAGTATAAAAACATAAATATGAAAAGGCCTTTTGGAAGTATAAATACATAATTTTGGATAGGTCTTCATGGAACAAGATCAAGTTTTACAAATTTCTTTTGGGCTGTTTCTCAGCTTAAGAGTCGTCCTATGTATGTTCATGTCTTTTGGGACGTAGAAAGCAAAAAAAGTAGATACAGGAAGTAAAAGCTCTAATCTTGTGTCCGAACCATAATTGACTCTTGGGTTTGGGGTATTGACCCGTTTGAAAAAAAAAATAAAAATTGAGCATTGCTATTGCCCTGACAGAATTGTTATTAACACTATCAAACCTTAGCAAATAACCATTTTATCCTTATGAGTTTTCCTGTCCTCCAACCTTTTTCCCTTCCTCGCTCAGTTCTCCATCATGACACCCACCATTTTCTTTCTTCTCTCACTATTTCCTTTCCCTCCATTTTTAATTGTAATCAAATTAATTATGATACAAATTAATATCATAAATTAATTTGATTACAGTTAATAAAGGTAATTTATATAATAATTAATCATATTACGTTTGTAAATGATAATTTCTAACTAATTAATTCAATTTTAATTAAAAAATTATATTGATTACTATTGAAAATGATAAACTATATCACAATTCATCTTGTTACTTTTAAAAAAGGTAACTTGTAATTAAAATTAATTAAATAGGAGTATAAAAAAGTGCACAACAAAAGAATGATTCCTTTGTGTATATTTTACAAAATATACTACAAAAATCATGTTTTCGTTATGTATTTTTTTGCACCCCTTCTATGCAGTGAAAACATGATTTGTTGTGTTATTTAATGACAAAAAAAAAATCAACCAAATCATAAGTTTGTTGTTGAGCAATACAATAAAATCATGATTTGTTTTGCATTTTTTTACACCCCTTTACACAAAAATATGATTTTGTTGTGTTATTTAGGGACCAGAAAAATGCACAACAAAATTGTGATTCCTTTGTTGAACATGTGTAGTGTGGGAGTGAAAAAACATATGTAGCGAAATCATGATTTTGGCATATAATACATAGTAGAGGTATGTTTCCATGAAAAACACAATTTTGGAAATAAAAAAATTACCCACCTAGGTAGTTTAAATAACAATTGTGGTAGTGAAAATACTAGTTCCCAATAAAATTTGATGTTTGTACCCTCTAAACCAATGAATGATTTTGTTGGTGAATAGACCGATAAATGTTTTACAAAAGAATAAAAATTTAACTTGTGAACTATAAATAGTTTTTCTTTAAGAAAAGCTATAGTGTAAATTTTTTTAAAATCTTCTGGATCAAATGAAAAAAATGGTAAATTAATAGGAATGTTCACAAGCATGGATCACCCATGAATTCAAGTTGATCCAAACTAATCAAAATAATTTGGATTGAGTATTTTTTGTGTTTCGATCAAATTCGACCCAATCCATTCAAGTTTGAATTGAGTTGGGTTTGACTCAAACACAAAAATATTCAATCCAACATGTTGAATTTTGGATTGAGTCACATGTTTTATATCTGAGTTGATTTGTATTAAATTATTATTATTATTATTATTATTTATTTTTATATATAACATATATAATATATATTTTTGGATTAAAAAAATCAATTACTATTATGTTTCAAGTTTTTGTGGTTCAAATATGTTTCAACAAAGAGGGTTGTAGAACATCTATTATGCTTTTCAATTTGATCCAAATTATTTTAGATTTAGTTGAATATTCAACATCACTATTCATTTGACTATTTAACAAATATAATATATATTTTTGAATTAAAAAAATCAATTACTATTATGTTTTAAGTTTTTGTGGTTCAAATATGTTTCAACAGAACTAGTTGTAGAACATCTATTATGCTTTTTAATTTGATTCAAATTATTTTAGATTTAGTTGAATATTCAACATCACTACTCATTAAACTATTTAAGAAACATTAAAATTGTAAAACTATATGTTATAATTTTAGTTTTTGGATTTTTTTGACTTAGTGGCTATGGTGCTCAGTTATTATATTACAAGTTTTAAACCATGTGCTAACATAGTATGTTAGTCTATTGGGTGAAGATGACAATAATATGATTCTTACTCATATCTTTTTTCCACTATTTGACTATATAATACATATAAGTAAATAATGGGTATTCAATTTTAAAAAAATAGTATATAAAATATTAAATTTTAAAAAATAACAAATAAATTTAAACACTTTAACTCATTGATGATCATACTCACATCTAATCACAAAAAGATATACTCATAAAAAGTCTCATATATATATATGCGCGGGTGTGGCAACTTGCTCACCAAAAGAAGAAAAAGATATAAACAGTAAATTTAATTTTTTTTACAACAATAATCTTTTTTTAACAACTATAGTTACCTTGATTTTAAGAAAATCTATCATTAATTCATTATTTCTGATTTTTTTTGGTGAAGATATTTTTTGGGTGCAGGTATCATGATTTCTGATTGGTTGTATATTGACAACATATAGAATTAATTGAACTCTTAAGAGTGAAAGAGAAAATCAACAAGTTGAATGAATTCAACAAACTAATTTGTAAGCCGTTTTACAAAACGGGCTTCTTACGAATTATACTTCCCGTACGTTCTAGATCATTGACCAATGAACATTTCTTTAATTAAATCATTAGCATAATTTGTTTTCTAATGGCTTTAACACAAACTACGTCAAACTCCTTTTTTCTGTAGGTTGTTATCATTTGAATATAAAAAAATAGCAAAAAATAAGAACATGTCAAATACAACCTATTCTAACGTATACCCGTGATGACAAATCATCACGTGCGGGTATAATAATATTGTTCAATCAGAAGCTCTGTGCTTCATCGTTAATACAAGGTAACATGCATTCCAACTATATGTTTTTTTTTTTCTTCCTTTCTTTCCCTTGTATTATAGGCTGCTGAAGATTTCGTTTTACATTTTAAAAAGGGTCCAATAAACCTTGGAGTTGCAGAGATTTGTATTCTGATTATTCAGTTTTCTATAGCTCTTTGAAGGTTCTATCAGAAAAGGTATCTCTCTAGTCTCTCTCCCTCTCAATTTATGTATCTTAATATAAACGTTGTTCATACGTATACAAGTTTTAATTTATTTTATTTTCATACACAGAAGTGACAGAACAAAGAGAGAAAAAATAACCAAATAATTATGTTTAAAAATGCAAAATGAAAAAACTCATTAATTAAGTTAGAGATTGTATTTTTTAACATTTTCTTTTTTGATTCCCCAGTTTGCTGCTTTAATTGATTTCATTAACTTGTTGTTTTAACATCTTTCTTAAATTTACTATAAATATAATTATCCTGCACATATGCGAATTTTTAAAAATGCAATTAATAAAGATATAGAGTTGTTACGCTACCCGATGAAATCTAAAGGTTTTGGAACTGAGCTAATAGTTAAATGAGCTCGAGAATGATAAGGGAGGGAGAGATCGAGAGTGAGAGAGACAATAAATTTCATGAAAAAAAAAATCTGAGATTACTCAGATTAGTGAAAAGTCTAAGGGTTTGTTATTCAGTTAGAACTCTAGCTCGTGGTTTGTTGTGGCATTAAACATAACATATATATTTGAAAATAATATTAAAAATCTGTTGGATGATAAAGAAAACCCACTGCCGAGTGTTTTCAGCAAAAATAATTTGTATTTTTAACCCTTTTTTTATTTGAAAAAAAAATGATAAAGTTTAAAATTATACCACAACTCATTAATTCGAACAAAAAATGAAGTTTTTTATATTGAAAATTTGTTCATCAACTAATTATGATGTTAAAATTTTGTCTTTATTCTTAATTTTCAAGTAATTTGTTTTAATTTAATAAATAATTTATCTGCTTGTCTTAATTATTATAGTAAAATATTTTTATATACTGAACAATCTTTTAAAACTTAAAATATTTTTTCTTTGTTTTATATAAGAAATACACTAATTTGACAGAAATTTGAATCCAAAAAGATTACGAGATATCTTAAATGAATGTCGTAAACATTCTTGCAAATAAACATAAATTGTATAAAAATGACAAAACACAAGTAACCTGTGCATTCTAAATATATGTTATGTATGTGTAGAAAATGATTTTTTTTTCTTAATTTGAACCTTGCCTATATATAAGTCATCCAATTAATCTAGCTATGAATATTAGTGTACATTAACCTACTCAAATAGCTGTACAAAATCCACTTAGAAGAAGCTACAGGACATAATCTTGAGTCCGAAGATTAGTGTTGGTAAATTTAAATTTCAAAGCACAAAATGCATGACACCCTTAATTCGAGAGACTTCTTTACATGTTGCCCTAGTAAATATGTATATAAGAGAGATAGCAACAACAAAGGAATATAGAATTGAAATAGTTTAACATCCCAAACACCAAGCTTAAAGAGTAAGCTTACTCTTTAACATGAATGAATTTTAGTAAGATATGATGTTTATGAACCCTCACCATATGGGTTGCAATTGTGCTATAAGTCTATATATATATTGGATTGTCTGACCAACCTTTTATGTTTAATATATTTTCACTATTATGTTAGTCGCTAGTTTATGCATAACATAATATGCTAAAATATTTTGAGTCTTTTTTTAACTTTAAGATTCTTCAAAGAGTGTTATCCATCGTGCATATATAGAAGTTCAACTTAACATTTTGTCTAATAAAATTCATTAAAGTATTTTCAATCTCTCTTTAACTTTAGGATTCTTCAAAGTGTGTTGTCTATCGTGAATAGATACGATTCAACATTTGTGTTGTTTCAACATGAAGATTTCATGTTGTCACATCATCATAGTTTAACTGAAAAGAGTATGAAAAAAAGCCAAAAAGAAATAGAAAAAAGAGGTAAGTCCAAATAGCTATTTAGCGTACCTCTTAATTCCTGCGTTGTTATCCTACATTCGGCCATAAAATTCAATACTGGCTCTAGATGCTAGCAAGACTTGTTTTCATCATCTTTCTTAACTTACCATGGTTTCTTCACACCTGAACTTTCTCACAAGATATTTGCTCAAATATTGACACTTCCTTATATAGAAGATATATATTAACTGCTAGCACTCGAACACGGCACCAACCTTATTACCTCACGAAATGTCCCAACCCAACTATTTAATTTAAAGCATATTCTTACTATTATTATCATGCCACAAATGGCATACAGTACAACATGTAACGGTGACAACCTGGGAGAAACCATTAGCAAGTTGACACATAGAGTTTCCTAACATGATGGTTTTGCTCAGATGTGTGGCATCTGTCACCATGTCCATTTCCCTTAGAAGTTTTCAAGTTAGCTTTTCTTCATTTATTTCCGCACTTCAGTTTTTAATTTCACTAGTGGTTTGTTATGTGTTTCACAATTCACATAGTTACATAAGTTGCCGATCGCCTAAACCGTTTCTTTATTCCTTTTATATACACACATATTTGTTAAGTATATATTTGTGTCTCTTGTGGTAAGAGATAATTTATAGAACTAGTTCACACCTTATTAATTTGCTTTATTTCTTTCTTTTCCTTAGAGAGAGACAATGAGTGACACAAATAGAGCAACGGAGGAGAAGAGCAAGAGAGGTTTAAAGGAATGGTTTAAATCATCTCAGGTTCTATTGAGCATGATATTAGTGCAAGTGTTTGTTACTGGATTGCAACTACTATCAAGGGTTGTATTAGTTCAAGGCTCTTTCATCTTTTCTCTCATTGCATATCGTTTTATTGTTGCTACCATTTGTGTTGCCCCCTTTGCACTTTACTTTGAAAGGTATGTTTTTCATTCTAGTTATTTGTTCCTCATAAAATTTGTTTCACTCTTAATTATTCAAAGTTTTAAGAAATGATTTGCGTGTAGCCGTAATTTAATACTCATGCGTCAATTGTGTTTGTTCAAAGTTTCTTTCAATGTCAAAGATTGTAATGAAATTACAATAATCTAGCATATATGTAATCTAATACTCAAGATTTCTAACTAGACATGGCAAGAAAACCCGTACCCGTGGGTATCCGTCCGAATCCGTCCCGACTTTGACGGGTAATACCCGAGTTGACCGGGTATGAGTTCGGGTTCGGGTTTTCCCCGATAACCAAAAGTCGGGTACGGGTACGGGTATGAGATTATTAGACTCGTCCCGACCTTAACTCCGAACCCGTCCCGCCACTTAAAATCTTTAGAATTTTTGCATAATTTAATCAAAAGATATATAATTTTTTATTTCTAGTTAATTTTATTTTAGAATTTTTACATAATTTAATATTATTTTCTGAACTATTTATGTACACACACGTTATAATAAATTTATTGATATATAAGTAGTTAAAAATAAATGTTTAACAATCAATTTAGTTTTTTCTAAAATCAAATTTTAATTATTTTTTTTACAAAAAAAAATATATTTTTCTAAATGGTGTGTGGAACGGGATTGGGGATACCCGATACCCGTCGGATACAGGGATGGGACCATAAACTCAAACCCGTCGGGTATCGGGTACGGATATGGGGATATGTTGAGGAGTCAGGGTAAGGGATTGGGAAGACAATACCCGTACCCGACCCGCCTCATTGCCATGTCTATTTCTAACATTATGTTTAACATAATTTTTTAATCTAAAATTTATTTTAAAATTATAATTCATAAGAGTTTTAAAAATAAAATAAAAGTTTTTATGATTTTTATTTTTTTCAAATAAAAGATTATTAGAAAGATAGTAAAGAGGAAATGATAGGAATTATTAAAGAGATAGGGGGAGAGACAAGAGAACAACACGAAAGAGTGAAAACATAGAGAGAAAGAGAAAGAGAAAAAAAAAAGATGATGGGGGACACATAGAGTGTGCACAGAAATAAGGGGAGTTAGATTTTTAAAATTTATTTTTACCTAATTTTATTAAAAAAAGTTCTTCATAAAAAATAAGTTACTTAGTTTTTAAAACCTTTCAGAATGTGTTTGCATTTTTTCTTTTTAAAAAGAAGAAATTTCAAAATAAATGAAGCCAAATTATCTTTGTTGATGTTATGTTCTCATATTAATTCTTCTAATACTTTATAATAATGTTAAATAAAAATATTTTTGTTAACATCAGTTTTGAAGATGATTTCAAACCATTAAAAATGTACTTTATTACATATATTTTTGTAGTTTTAATATGATAAATCTTCTTTCCTAATAATGTTTTCCCTTAGTTGCTTAAAACTAACTCTAAAGACTCAAGTTATAAATATAATCTTCTTTACTACAAATATAAATATAAATAAATTAATATCTTAACACATAAAAAATAATATTATATTCTTTTAACCACTCTTTTAATTCTTGATATTTTGACTTGGAAATCATTTTGGTTGTGAATGTAGAGGCCGCACAAAGGATTTTACTCCGAAGGTTTGGTTTTGGTTGTTCGTTAACGCATTGATGGGGTACACATTCTTTAATTTAGTTCCTCAAAATTGGATTAACCAAATATAGAAGCATTCATTTATAAATGACATTGTGCACTTTTGATCTTAGGAAAATATATAATACTAAGTGTTCTAAAATAAAAAGATTTTATAAAAAGAGAGAGAGAGGGAAAGTAACATTTAACATTTTTCATGGATTCATGTATTTTTAACTGTAATTTTTAATTATTTTTAAAAAAATTATTTACTAACTTTTTTTAACTAGTATCCTTAAAAGATTTCTTAACAATATCGTTATTTTTAAGTACAACGTAAAATGAACTTCTTGAAATGTGACTTTTTTGTAGAGGATTGAAATGTGACTTATGAGACTATATTTGACATGGCTATATATGTTGCAATGTATTGAAACTTAGTGAATTGGTTTGACTGTGATGGGAATAAAAGTCAGTGCCACATTCAAATTGACAAAATATGGATACTACAAAAAAAGAAAAAAATAATAATTAATTGCAAATCAAGTTTTGTTTGATCCTTTGGGTGTGAATTTGTACTATCAAATTTTATATATTTTTTACGAAACTTTACATAGATTTTCATGCAAAATCCTATCATCTACACTTGTTAGTAAATCTATTCTTTGTTATGTTGATAACAACCAATAAATGTTACTTTTTTAAGATGATGAGGCAAAAATAGATGATAATTGAGTCGGTTCAACCATAATATTACACATGCAACCAAAATAGAACCGTTTTTTTTTGTTTTTAAGTTGATGATAAAATAGATAGGTGTAGCTCTTCGTCTAAGAAACAAAAGAAATTACTACTACTTTTATCTCATATTACACACTAATTATTTATCATTTAAAAATATTAATTATTTTTCAAAGCTCACAATTTCATGGTCTATTTGCCTAACACTTGTGATTATCCCTTAGTTTGAATTCCTAAGATAAAAACTAAACATTCTCCCTAAACGACCTTACAAATGAATATTGTTAGCAAGAGCAACTCCATATGAGTTAAGTACTTTGTCTTCATTTTACTTTCAACTATCAATTAGTGTTCTATACTTAATAAATAGTGTGAACTACATGGAATTGTGATTTCAATACAGATACAACATAGGCATTATGACATTGTTTACCTTGAAAGGATTAAATCATATAACTTTTACAAGTGCTATAAAGTGGATATTTATAATAATTGATGGCTTGTTAATATGTTTTTCTAACAATGTGATGGCATCACATGCAGGATGACTTTGGCTCAAGGATTATTCTATTATGGTCTCAAAGACACTTCTGCTACTTATGCTGTCAACTTTCTCAACTTGGTTCCTATATGTACTTTCTTTACCTCTATCATATTCAGGTATCTAGAATTTATACCAGTTTATATGTATAAATCTAACAAATATTTCCTAGCATTATTGCATAACTAGCACTAGTTGATGAATCAATGTAGATTGGAGAAATTGGGGCTGCATACTTGGGCTGGTAGAGCTAAGTGTGGAGGGGCAATTTTGTGTGTTGGAGGAGCATTAGTTACCAGTATTTACAAAGGGAAGAAATTTTATCTTGGCCATCAGAGTCATCATGTTCAAACTGTTGCCACAGCACACGAAACTCACATGCTTCGGGGCACTTTTGTTTTGATTTGTAGCTGCTTCTCATACACAGCTTGGTTTCTTGTTCAAGTATGTATCCTATTCTTTCTTTAGTCTATTGTTTTATAACTTGCTTGAATGATCTGTTATTTTCATTTATAAGAGCATCTTCCCAGATAAACTTATATAATACTAATTAACAAAATCATGATGAATTGTGTTAACTATATCACATCATACATCTAATAAGAGTATAAGATGTGTAATTAAGTTTTTTCAGTTTACTTGCTAATAATTTTCTTCAATTTTGCAACAAAAAAAGGCTTTCATGTGATTATTAATTTATTATCCTTCTCAAATGACTATTTCCAATTTAATAAACAGGTCCAGTTGCTCAAAGTATTTCCACTAAGGTATACCGGAACAATGCTAGCATGCGTTTTGGCAGCAATTCAAGGAGGAATCATAGGTGTTTGCATAGATTCCAGTAAAGCTGCTTGGAAATTAGAGTGGAATCTACAACTGGTCACTATAGTGTACTCGGTAAGATACTCTCAATGCTTTCTAAAATATTTTCTCTTCAATTTAACATCAAATTATGTAATTTTTTTCAATACTTTTATATCAAACAATGACATGGCCCCAAAAAAAATTAATTAGTACCTCTCAAATTTCATCCTTATTAAGTTATGAAAACAGAGTGGTTAGTCCTTGATTCCGGGTCAAGAGATAGTTCAAATTCATCCAAAAAGTCTACCAGACAAATACATAAAAATTTCATTGCTAAGAAATTGCAATTTACAATAATAATTTCATTTATTTACTTTTAGAATAATTTGAAATGGACTAAATGCATCAAGATGTAGCTTAGTTTCTAGATTTGAAAGCCATCAACTATGATTTGATTTGACATTGAACTTTGATCGAGGAACATGAACACTCTAAAGTGATATTATAACAAGTGTTTTTTGTGTGTAGGGAGCACTGGCTACAGCTGCTACATTCACTATATTATCTTGGGCAATTACAATCAAAGGACCTAGTTATCCCCCAATGTTCAATCCCCTGGCTCTTATTTTTGTGGCCTTTTCAGAAGCTATCATACTTGGGGAACCATTAACCGTTGGAACGTATGAATATTTCTCCTTCTAAACATTATACTAATTTCAATGTTACATTATATTCTTACCCTATCTTGACATTCAGTTACCATCACACAATCACTTGGTCAACTTCATTAGGAACTAAGAAGGAACACCATTTATTCTTAACGTAAATTGGCTTTTCACAACTTATATTCAATTCCTTGAATGTTTTTGTGGGTTGCTTTCTAATTGGAATTGGAGTTTCATTTTGGTACTTTGTATAATAAAGATTTACAAAGATTACATATACTACAAAGGTGAAAGTCTAATTTTGATTAAATTATAATACTAAAAGTTCCTAATATGTAGAATAAGTACTAATCTAAGATAGCACCAATCCAACAATGAGTGAAGTCTAAAATAAATTTTAAGAAAAATATTTTATTTTAAATAAGATATTTATATATAATAAAATAATAAGAAAAATAAATAGAATAAAATATAAAATGAAATATAAAAATTTGAAATATCCATATCTCAATTTAAATACTAAAAATTTATTTATTTCTATTTTTGTCAACATATGAGACTTTTTTTCTTTATAAAAGTTAAGAACTTTTTTTATTGATGGATCTACAGTTTGAGGCTTAAAACTTGTTTAATTGTTTTATCCTTAAACTAATCCTAATCTAAAATCTACATGCAGGTTGCTAGGCATGGTTTTGATCATGGTGGGATTATACTCCTTTTTGTGGGGCAAAAACAATGAGACAATGCGTAGGGTTCAACAACTAGCATCTACAAAAATATCAAACATTACTAATTTGTCTATTCGGACAGAATCAATGACCACAATAGTGTCAAGTTCTTCACCTATGAATTCAGTAGGTCTAGCTAGAACTTGAAAAGTTTGACAAAAACTGAAAAAAAAATTACCATGCTAGAAGCTATTCTGTTTAATTTTTAAATTACCATGCTATCTTGAGCGGGAACCATTTCACTTTATTACTAATATGATGATAATTGATGACTTTGTTGAGCTGCATGGTATAATATATAACAAAACCGATCTTCAATAGATGTATATCTTTTGATCCAACTTAAGGCTAACAATAAAACCTTTTTTTCACAAACATGAAAAAGGAAACAACTGGAACTATAAAGAGAGTTGAAATATTACTATCTCATATCCAAATGGCATTTATCCAGTTAGTTGAACAAATTGCATAAATTATTATAAATTTTATGAAATTAAAGTTCAATTCTTACTATTAAAAATATTATTATAACAGAATTCATACCTTAATAACAAGAATAACACAAACTGATGTAGCACCAAAAATTCAAAATAATAGCAATTAGATTTTTTTTATTCCAATTTTTAAATTAGCGATTAATTTCTTGATGTACAAAGATTTGTTTGAAGAGGTCATAATCTCTTAACAAACATTCTTTCATACATACATGTGATATATTACTAAATAACAAAACATGTAAAAGCAAACTTATCCTAAAATTTAAGTTAGATCTCAATAAAACAAGCAAATCTTAACTAGCACCATGCAAACATCAATGTCACATCCCAAAGTTATTATAAGTAAAACAGATAAGTTATATTCTTCAACTAGTTACTAGCTTTTTATTAATTGAAAACATATTTCACGCTTAAATAAATAAACTTTTTTAGTATTTTTATTGTTTTTTTTAAATACTATTTGAAATAATATTTTTTAAAACACTAATTTATAACTTTTAGTTTTTTATATTTTGTTCCATTTATATTTATCAAATTTTTTTATTATCCTTTTTAAATAATTCATGGTTTATTATTTTTTTGTTTTATACTTTTCATCTACTTCAATAACTAATTTTATCGAACACTTATAATTTAGTAAGTTAATTTTTTAGTTAATTTTGCTAAACATAATCATACCATCATAGTTATTATAAGGGTAAAATATATTTTGGGTCCTTATACTTTTGATCAAATTTAAAATTGATCAATTAAGTATGTATAATTTAAAAAATGATTGTTTTAATCCTTATTTAATTCCTCAGTCATTCGTGTAAGGGGCTAAATTCACATGTTTTTCTAAAGTATTGGAGCCAAATTGATCAATTTGAAATTACAATGACTAAAATCAAGTTTGACCGAAAGCATAAAGACCAAAAATATATTTTACCTGGTTAAAAGTAGTGGAATACAACATAACAAGTAATTAATGGTGACAAACTTGGAGAAACCCGTGGCAGTGTGACACAGACTTTCCTGACATAATAGTTTTGCTCTAATGCCTGGCATCTGTCACCATGTCCATTTCCCTAGCCTTTGCAAACTTTCCTAAGCAGTCTACCATTTATCTCTACACTTGACTTTTTAATTTTTCATTCGTGTGGTGTGTATCACATAACTGCTTACATAAACTGTTGAGTCGGAATCATTTCCTTCATCTATGTCTATTTTAATATATTTCATGGTAAGAGACAACAAAGACAACAAGTTAACACTTATTTTCGTTCATTATTTCTTCAATTCTCCTTAGAATGATACAATTAGTCACACAGAGGGTGGAGCAATTGAGAGAAAGAGGATGAACACTTTGAAGGAATGGTTCATTTCTTCTCAACCTATATTGAGCATGGTGTTAATGCAACTTTTTGTAACTGGGTAGCAGCTTCTATCAAGGATTATCTTGGTTAAAGGCTTTCCTTGGTGCACTTATTACTTATCCTCATATTGTTGCCACTATTTGTGTTGTCCCCTTTGCACTCTACTTTACAAGGGTATAGGCTATTCATTCTTCTTGTTGTTTTACTCTTAAATATAGTTTGAAGTAAGAGCAAAGCAACAATATGATGATAAGTAGAGTGCAACGGGTAAAACTTATATACCCTTTCAAAGTAGAGGAAAAATGAATATGATAGATGCCATGCATTAAAGCAATGAAAGCAATGAATAACCCTTTCAAAGTAAGTTTAAACTCGTGCAATGTATATTTTTCTAAGGAGAAGATAAGAGATAATTGTTCGCTTGGTCTGCGATGCTAATCGACAAGTGCACCGAGTTGTGCAAGTAATATAAAATGGTAAGAATCGAGTATCGTATCCATATGGAACTTGTTTCACTCAAAAAATGTATGTTCAGTGAGCAAACATTTATACACAACCAAAAGTGAAGTAAATATCAAGTTGGGTTTTTGTGTGGAAATCTAGTTAACTATAAACTAAATATCTATGGTTTGAGAAATAAAAACAGTCAAGTGAAAAAGTGTTGGGTTATTCTACTGAATCTACCTTGGTGTTGCTATATATTTTTCTCTATTCAATGTTATCTTATTGTTCTTATGCTGAGAAATTATCCAAACCAAGATCCCTTGAGTGAATAGGCCTAACTCTATTTAAACCTCGTTCTTGATCCCTCAACAAACTCAGCCTAAAAGAGTTGCATTAAGTCTACATCATAATATGGACTAGATCGCTGCACTCCATTCTTAGACATACAATTTTCTAGCTTGTTCTATCAAGTTCTAAGGCTTTAAAGCACTTTCCAATGCTAAAAATCCTAACTATACATACAAATGGGTGATCAAGCCACAAGCATGTAAAAATAAGCTTGGATAGAAGCAATGAACACATAAAAACAACATTAAATAGATAGTGAAAGAAAATTACATCAAAGGTTCAACCAAGAGGTTTAGCCTTCCATTACAAGTAATGAGCTTTCAATACAAAGGGCAAATTTTGAGGGAAGAAAATGGCTAAGAATGGTTGAGGATGTCTCCTTCAACCTCTACAACCCTAATCTCACTCCTTTAACCTAGAGTCTCTTGGTGGTTTCATTTCTATCGCTCTAGCTTCTCCCTTGGCTCTGTTTTTCGACTATTGTCTTTACTTTCCGCCAACTTCAATGTTTTAAAAGCTCCTTGACGTTTCAAATTCTGAAGGCTCGCTTAGCGAGATGGCTCGCTAAGCGAAAGTAAGTGAATTTTGGCTTAGCGAGTTAGGCATGTTGAGCGCGAGAAGAGACAAACAACTCATTGGGTGAGCTTGCGGCGTGTTGAACGAGTACATATTTGACTGATCCTCTTCTAGGGTTCTCGGCATACTAAGTGAGTTGTGTGCCTCGCTTAGCGGATGTCACTCACTAAGCGCATATGTCTCGCTTAGCGAGACACCAGCTGCTTGAACCTTCTCTTTTTTTAGAATGAAATTGAAGTGGTTTCAACCTTAATTCACAAAATGAGAGTATTCACTATATAAAACCAAAATAAACATGAAAATATATACAATTCCTACAAAAAAAACCATAAATTGAGGGAAAGATGTTAATTTTATGTAACTATTCAATGCAAAAGTTAGTCGTAAATAACGACTAACAATAATGAAGCAAAATAAGTGCTAACTAGTCTTTGTTGTCTCTTATCACAAGAGAGACAAACATATTAACATATAGACATAGATGAAGGAAAATTTTATGGCTTGATAACTTATGTATGTAGTTATGTGATGCACACTGCACGAGTGAAAATTTAAAAAGTCAACTGTAGAAATAAATGATGGATAACTTAGGAAATTTCTCAAAGGGAAATGAATATGGTGAGAGACGCTATGCATTAGAACAAAACTATTATGCCAGGAAAGTTTGTGTCAAATTGTCATGGGTTTCTCCAAGTTTGTCACACTTGTAATAAGGATATAATATGTTTTTTTACTTATACTTTTGGTCAAACTTGATATTAGTCCTTAAAATTTCAAATGATCTATTTGATTGGAGTACTTTAAAAAAATGTAAATTTAGTTCTTATGTAATAATAATCAAGGAACCAAATAAGGATTAAAACAATTATTTTTTAAATTATATAGAAACCACATTGATTGATTTTAAATTTGACCAAAAGTATATGAATCAAAATTATATTTTACCTTAATAATAACAATGATACTATGTGTTTTACTTATAGTAATGTTGGGTTGGGTTGAAACATTTTTTATGTTTGGTGTCTGTTAAGCTTTACTTGTTTTGACTGAGGTCTCATTTAAATTTTAGGATAAGTTTGCTTTTACATATTTTTTTATTTAGTAATATATCGCATGTATGTAAGAATGTTTGTTAAGAGATTATGACATCTTTAACAAATTTTTATACATCAAGAAATTAATCTCTAATTTTAAAATATAGAGATAAGAAAAAAAATCTAGTTGCTATGGTGTTGAGTTTTAGGTGGTACATAAGTTTGTGTTATTTCTCTTGTTAAGTTCTCAATTTTACAATTGTAATATTTTTTTATTTATAAGAATTGAACTTGAATTTCAAAAAATTTATAACAATTCATGTTTATTGTTCATCCAAATGAGTTATGCACTCATTGGATATGAGATAGTAATATATCAACTCTCTTAATAATTTCAATTATTTTTTATGTTTGTGAAAAAGATTTTATTGTTAGGTCCTCTTGCGTGTAATCACTTTCGATCAATTTAAAAGGAATTATTATTTGTCGCGTAAGTTGACTCTTATTTTTGTGGTCTTTTCAAAAGCTATCATACTTGGCGAACCATTAACCGTTGGAACGTATGAATATTTCTCCTAACATTATGCCAATTTCAATGTTCCATTATATTCTTACCTTCTCTAGACATTCAACTACCATCACACAATTACTTGGTCGACTTCATTAGGAACTAGGATGGAACACCATTTAATCTTAAAATAGATTGAATCTTCTCAACTTATATTATTCAATTTCTTGAATGTTTTTGTGTGTTGCTTTATAATTGGAATTAGAGATTCATTTTGGTACTTTCTATAATAAAGATGTACAAATATTACATATGCTAAGGTGAAATTCTAATTTTGATTAAATTATAATACTAAAAGTTCCCAAGAAATCTCATCTAATTTTGTCCTCCTCAATAATCTGGCTTTGGTATTTCCTTATGATACACATAGAAAAATTATTCATTTAAAATAGCATCAATCCAACAATGAGTACGGTCTAAAATGAATTTGAAGAGAAAAAAATTATTTGAAATAAGATAGTTATATATAATAAAATAATAAGAAAAATAAACAGAATAAAATGTAAAAACTGAAATATAAAAATTTGAAATATTAAAAATCTATTTATTTCTATTTTTGTCAACAAAGTGAACATTCATGTGAAACATTTTTGCATTATAAAAATTAAAAACTTTTTTATTGATGGATTTAAAGTTAATTGTTTTATCCTTGAGCTGACCTTAATCTAAGATCTATTTGCAGGTTGCTAGGCATGATTTTGATCATGGTGGGATTATACTCCTTTTTGTGGGGAAAAAACAATGAGACAATATGCACAGTTCAACAACCAATTCTAGCAGCCGCAAAAATATCAAATGTAATTGATTTGTCCACTCAAGCAGAATCAATGACCACATTAATGACAAGTTCTTCACCTATGAATTTAGTAGTTTTAGAACCTGAAAAGTTTGACAAAAATGGAAAACAAAAGAAGATTGTATTGTAAAATTGATGGTTAGCTTTGGCCTTCATCGCAAAGTGGATAAAGTAGATTAAAATGTTTGACATATAAATTATCCTACTAAAATGCTTGAGATAAATAAAAAGTTATATAAGAAAGTCAAATTTCCTAATTTTTTTTTTATGTATATCTACTTATTTGTAATTCATAAATAGTCCTACAAAGGTTTGTATCAATTAACCTCTTTCTCAAATATTTTTAAAGTTGAATCAGGAGCTTTATGCGTGAAAGTATCCCTATGCATGTTTTTTATTCAATAGACTAGCTTGTTGACTTCTGGGCTAGAAAATGTCATCATAATTTACATATATGCATTCAAAATAGACTCTAAACGTAGAATAAGAGCACCCTAAATTTTTATTATTGAAAACCTTCTCAATTGAGTAAGGAAAAATCACATGATTAGTACTATTTTCAATTTATGAACAGGACTCTCACAAATTAACTCACTAATTTTCTCTCTTAAAAATTCTGAGGTTCTCTCTCACTTTTTCTCTCACAATTTTTTACAACAAACCATAAGGATGCTCTATACTTGATGCATCAAAAGTGAAGACGGAATAAGATTTTTTTATAGAACTATCCTTCTACACAAATTAATTCTATGAGGTTCTTTCCGTCATGAAAGTTTCAACGAATTTCCTCAGTAATCAGTTTTGAAACTTATCCTCCACTCTAATCTAAAAGTGAATCTCCCTCTTTCCCACTTAATTCACCTAGGATGAGTTCGGTTGTGTGAAAGATTAAAGAATAAAAGAAAATTAAAAAATATTTAAATTAAAATAATGGAAAAAAAAAATTAAGATTCACATTTTTTTTTATTTTTAAATTTACTCTTCTTTGAATATAATCCTTCCCCACAACCAAACAAGTACTTATATTATATCCAAGATAATTATAAATTTTTTTCCAGAACCTTTGTATTTTGTAGGGTTTTTGACCCTTGTCTAATTGGACAAATAGATTAAAGACATCTCATTTAACAATGTCACGTGTCAGGGTTTCAAAGAAAAGTTTTTAAATTGCAATGTAGTCTTTTATATTTTAAATTAATTATAACTAAATTGTGATCATTAACATTAATAAATAATTTTAGATGACTAACAGATATAATTAGGGTTTTTGTCAGAAAAATCCCAAAAATTGAATCCCTTGACTTCCCCTTTTTTGTTCCTACCTTCACTAAATTCAACACCCTTTGTATTCTTAAAAAAACAAACAAAAAACCAAACCCATTTATTCTTCCATTACGATGTTACTTTTTACCCGTGAGTGCGATTTTTTAATGCATCCTGCTAAAGCCTCTCATCGGGTTCCAACACTCTTGCTCCATCAATCTCTGCAACTTCACGAATTCCACGTACCCGCTGTCGTGTACATTGATTGTATAATTTTTAATTTATTTAGGGTTTTGGATTTGATTTTGCTTCGACACGTTTGGTTCGAGGGACATTTTCTTTTTTCCGAATCATTTCATATACAGTAGATGTCTATTACTGCGAAATCCTCACATTTCATTTTTGTCGGCTCACGTTTATTTGCAAGCCAAATCCCAATTTTCTTAAGTTCTTTATTTATTTTTATTATTTATTTTTCCACTATGGTATATAGGTCTTCATTTCAAATAGTTTGTTTTAAAACATTCATGCAGTTCACTACCTTTATATAAAGCAACTTATGTTAGTCAAACAACACATAATGCACTAAATAATCCTAAGCACTTTCCATCTAATGATATGTGGACTTATTTAGTTTGTGTGTGTTTTTGTTTTATCCATTCTTCCCTAGACATTAAGGCATAAGTATATATGTGTCTAACAATAATAAAAAAGATAGGCTATATTAGATAAGGTATTTTAATTAACTTTTTATTTTTTATTAATTGAAAAACTTATTTGATGGTTGAATAAACAAGTATTTTTATTATTTTTTGTGTGCATTGGTGTGGACGTTGTCGTTTTGCGTATGCTACAAATCTTTTCATCGTCGTTTATAGTAAAACTTCAAACGTCCCTTAGCACAGGTTCACACACTGGTAACTCGCACGATTCCTTACTCACCAAGTCATTTGCGATCCCCGATTAGCGCCACGTGTCACAATCTCTTTCGACGCTTGTTTTCCACCAACCCGCATTTCCCATTTTGCCCTCCCCCCACCATCTTCACACGTTCGACACGTCTGCTTCGGACACTGGCACAACCGTGTGATTCCGTCGAAAACCGAGGTTAAGAGCGGAAGCGCATGTACGAGGAATTTATAATCTTTTAAATTTCACAAACACTGTGTAACAAAAATACTAACACGCACCAACCACCCACCTTCTACTTTCTCAGCAACTTCCCTTTAACCCGTGACGAAAAACTCAAAAAGCAGCGAAAATCAAAATCCTCAGAATCCCTACGATTCCCCCACTTCGGTTTTCACCTTATTTATCTCAAAGATTTCTCCTTTCTCTCCTTTTTTCTCTCTTTGCCCTTCTGGGTGTTTTTGAAACGTGCTTAAACCGTGATGGGTGCTGTTGTGGAGTGCTACCCGCCGCCTCGCACGGCGGTGCTGTCCCTCAACACGCTGCCGTTAGGGTTCCGTTTCCGTCCCACCGATGAGGAGCTTATTGACTACTACCTGCGCTCGAAGATCAACGGAAATAGTGACGATGTTTGGGTTATTCGTGAGATTGATGTCTGCAAATGGGAGCCTTGGGACTTGCCTGGTATATTTTCTTACTTCTTCTCTTTGGAAATTTGATTTGAGGTTTTTGTGTAATTGGGAAAGTTTTAGTCTTTTGCTTTACTTATCTTCTTGGTACTGTTGATGAACTAGTTCTTCTCTCTTTTTAGGATGTTTCTTTTGAGCTAAACTTAAGTATTGTTATTGTTGTTCTATAATCAAAATCAGCATAATTATCTTGTTGATTAGAAGAGATTATAAAAAAGTGTTGGTTTTAATTGGAGATCAGACATTTATGGTAGTGTATTTAAGCTTTATCCTTATTTGGGGGGGGGGGGGGGGGGGGGGAAGGGAATTTTTAAATTTTTGAATTGTTGGATATGGAATTTGTGGTAAACAATGATGCGGAAGGTGGCTATGCTGTTTGATTTGCTTTTTTTTTTTTTTTAATTTGCTTGTTGGGTTTGGGGTGTGCTTGTTGTAGATTTGTCAGTGGTACGGAACAAGGATCCAGAGTGGTTCTTCTTCTGTCCGCAGGACCGGAAGTATCCAAACGGGCACAGGTTGAACCGAGCTACGAATCATGGCTATTGGAAGGCGACGGGGAAGGATCGAAAGATTAAGTCTGGCTCCACCTTGATTGGAATGAAGAAGACTCTTGTTTTCTATACCGGTCGTGCTCCCAAGGGGAAGAGGACCAATTGGGTTATGCATGAGTACAGGCCTACCTTGAAGGAGCTTGAAGGAACCAATCCTGGACAGGTCTAGTCTCATCTCCTACTTTTATTGTTTGGTATTTTTACTTTTGATCTTTGTTGTCATGGTGTTTTGGCACTGAATTGCTGTGAACTGTAATAGCCGTATCCTTTTTTTCCTAGCTGAAGTGTATAAGATGTTAAGCTGGTTTTTATCCCTCCATGTTTGATTTGATGAATGATGATTTACGTTTCTTCTTCTTGCTATTTGGTTAGAGACTTTGAGGTTTGGTTGATAGATGGATCAATTTACATATTTCAGCTAATAGATTTTTGCTTTAAAGATTTGTTTCTTGTCTTGTTTTTTTAAGTCCAAGGGTTGCTCTTTTACTACTTTTCTCATGGTTTTAATGTCCGTAAGAAGCTCTTGTTTGCTGACTTTGAGTCAAACCATATTGACTATTGTATCTAATATCTGTTTGAATTACTTCTACACCTAGTTATTTTGATTCTAAATGTTTTTGGCTTTCTTATGTTGCCTTTTTCTAGTTCAATGTACTATTATGCATTTCCATTACCTCTGGTTCAAGTGCTTGTAACCCTTAATGCAGTAGTACCTACAAGTCTATATATATTATTTATCATAAAGCTACTGCAATTTATGTTTATCTTAGATTAGAGTGTATGTGATGATGATGATGTGTTGCTGACTTTTAATTTGGTTGATTTGACATCACAGAATCCATATGTCCTTTGTCGATTATTTAAGAAACAAGATGAGAGTCTTGAAGCTTCAAACGGTGATGATGTGGAGCGGACTGCTTCAACTCCTACAACTGCCAATTACTGTCCCGACGAAATACAATCTGATTCAGCTCTGGTTCCAGCATCTTCCTCACAGGTTACTGAAGATGATAAGCCTCTACCAGTTATTTCCGAGAACTCCGAGGAAGCAATATCCAACATTATAACCCCTGGTGATATTCATAGTGACGAATGTGATGCTCCTGATGCACAATATCAAATTGTTGAACCAGTTGCAGAGGTTAGATTGGCTGATTTAGTTTCAATCTATGATTGCATTGTTCCTTTCTCTTGTTTTAACTCTCCCCCTAATTTGATTTCAAAACATTGAATTTGTTGATTCTGTAACTATACTTGATGTTGACTAATTCAGGAGGATCAGCTGTTGAGCGTGGACATATTTTATGACCCAACAAATCAGCAATTAGACGACAAATTGTTCTCCCCTGTCCATGCACATTTCCCAGCAGATTTTTATTATCAAGCTAACAATCAATCAGAACTTCAGTATGGTACAAGTGAGAATATTTCAGAATTTTTTGACTCTGTTGTTAATTGGGATTCATTCTCTTATGCTACCAGCAGTCTAGATCTGGGCTCATCCTTCCTTAATCCTAAGGACAATGGATCAGGCAGTGACTCAGATGTGGAAATGGCCAATATGCTGGTGAGTAATAGATCTGATCCCTTTTATCCTTTGGTCATTTTAGATTTCTTCCATCAAAATGACTTCTATTAGTTTTGAAACACCTAGTGGCATCTTCACCCTTTATTCATTCATGTTTTTATGTTAATTGCCCTCATCTAATATGACATATCAAATTGCAATTTTTGTTATATTTATTTAATGAGTTTATTATATCTTCTATTTTCTGCTGCAGCATCTGCAAGCATTACATGATTATCCTAAGGAGGCAGTTGAGGAGAAGTTCAATGTAGGATTATTTCAGAACAATCCCCAGATGGCTTTCTCAAATGATGGTCCTATGGGCCAAGTGCACAATGTGGCCAACTATTGTGAGCAACCAAGAAACTTTGATGCATTTGTTAATGGTGATACTGGAATCAGAATAAGGACTCGTCATGGAAGAAATGAACAGCCAAACATGAACATGATGATACAATCACAAGGTATTGCACCAAGGAGAATACGATTGGGAGTTGTTAGGCGTCCGCTTGGTTCTCAGGAGACAGCAAAAGATGGGAGTTGTGCTTGTGCCCCAGAAGACCATAACTCAAAAACCATCATTAGTGCGGTAATAAGTTTGCCTATCCAACTTATATATCTAATAACTCATAGATGTCACTGAATGTGTGCTGAGACTTTAGTGTTCCTATTTTGCAGGAGAAGAAAGCTTCAGAAAACCATGCTGCTGATGAGAGTTCCACTGTTTCTGATGAGAGTTCCACTGTTACTGATGATTCTGATGAACCAGAGGAGGCATCTCCCAAGTCAACTGACCCGAGAAAGATAAGTCAGCAACATGTTGCAACTGCAGAATCCATCTCGGGGTCGAAAGACCTTCTAGTGAGCAGAAGGGGCTGCTACACCTCAAAGGTTTCCTCTAATTGCGCCATGTGGTCTTATGTTCTTGCAGTTTCTGCAACTGTATTGGTCTCAGCAATACTCCTTGTTAATATATGGGCATATGTCAGATCTTAAACTGCTTACATGCAGTAGAAGATCATTGACTTGTTAAGGAGGCGTGTAGGATTGACTCGTTAGAGACTTGTTGATAACAATGTTGTGTATAATATATATGTGCATATGTATGTAGTAGTCATTGCAGAATATGGTAGCATAGCTGTCTAGTCTGATAGACATGTAGTGTTGCCGCAGTTAGATTCACAGTTTGACCGTTTCCCTTTTTGTTTTGAGGTTAAGGTTAGTTTTCTGTCTTGGTTAGTGGTGTTAACACGCAGTTACCCTGGGATTTTGACTGTCACTTTACCACTTGTGCTTTGTTCCCATGTGGTTTTGTTGTATCACTTTTTTGGCTATGTTAACTAGGGGAGGAGGATTCTGTGTAGCTTTTGTTAAACTGCAGACCATCTCAATGCTTAAAAGTTAAAATTTATTTTTTGTATGGAAATAAAGTATTAAAGGACATAGTTTGTTGAATGCTAGCAGTTAGATCACAACTACACCAGCAGCAGTTAATTTTCAACTCATGAGAATCTGGATCTATCTACGAAGTGTTTATTGATGTTATAATCCGTTACACCATGTCAAGTTGTTAACACATACATGTGTACAATTTGCGTACATCAAGTTGTTAAGGGTTGGACAATCAAGCAAGTCTCATACGGATTGGCTCAGACTTTAGGATTATACGATTTTTTAAGTTAATTATGTTATAAAATAATTAATGTTATTATTTGTAACACTTAAATTTTAAATGTATATTTAATGTGCATATAAATTTAAATGATAAATTTTATAATAATTAATTTTGATTTAATAATTAATTTGTTTACATATATAAATTATAAATAAAAATTATGTTTATTAACATAAATTTACTAATGTATTTTTTGATCTTATTATAATTAATTTTGATCTAATAATATATATTTTTACATATATAATTTTTAAATAAAAATAATAGGTTTCATAAAAATTCATATATGTAAACATATTAATTATTATATCAAAATTAATTGTCACAAAATTTATTATCTAAATTTACATATACATTAAAAATACATTAGAAATTTTAGTGATATTAATTATTTTATAATATAATTGACCTATTAGTTGAATTGGTTAGAATGTTACGATAATAATGTGAAAGTTACAAGGTTTGATTTTTGTTTGGACCATTAATTTGTAAAAAAAAAATTGAATTTTTTTTTAAATCATATGTGCCACTTACATACAGATTGTCTAATCCATATCAGTTTTAGGGAAAAATAAAATGGGAATCTCACAAGTTATGCTAGGTGTACCAGCAATTTGCATGGTGCGTGTAGCAACATCCGCAAAGTGATATTCACCAAAACTGGCCCAACTATAATGGAACAAATTGAATATAACTTCCGTATATCTAAGTGTTATATCCGAGGTAATTAAATGTTTCTATTATCGAGTAATTAAGCAATAATTAAAAAAATTTATAAGTGATTAAGTAATGTTATATTTTAAATCAATTTAAAAGATGATATTATACGGGAATGTTTGGTTAACTATTCAATTTTTTTATATTCTCAAAAATATTTAAAATATATGTTTGATTCATGTTATTTTTTCCTAAGAATATATGTTATATTACTAAAATATCTTTTTTTATATTAAAGATTTTGTTATATTTTATATCAACAACCAACTATATCATGAATTGATCTTGCATGACACCAATGTCGTGCATCATTCAAACATATATGAAATTAAATTCAAAATTAAAACACAATTAAAGATACTTTGCACATTGTACAAATTTCACTTAAAGGATAAGAAACAAACCTAGAAGAATCATAGAGGAAGATGTAAGCGAAATCTTGACTTACAATAGCAAGAATAATACAATTGGTAGGTAAATAAAAAAGTAGTGGGGTGGTGAATTTTAGTAGCAAAGATATAATAATATCCTTACACAATAAATTAGATTCCCATCACACAAGAATCCACATTCCCACCCTCATTCAATGGAAATCAAATCAATATAAAACAAAATGAATATGAAAATTTCATTTTCCTGGAAATAAAACATATTCGAGAATATTCTTTTATTATCTTTTAAAAAATATGGAAAAATATATTTTTATCTCCATATTCCTACGAATCCAACAATATTTCATGAAACAAACGCTCCCTATGCCTTGAATTGATATATATATATATATATATATATATATATATATATATATATATATATATATAAAGTAATTAAATGTTGATAATTAAATGTTTCTATTATTGATTAATTAAGTGATAAGTTAACATATTTATAAGAGATTAAGTAATGTTATATTTTAAATCAATTTAAAAGATCATATTATATGCCTGTATAATGCAAAATACTAATAAGAGTTTAATTAATAAATAAATATAAATCAAGTAAAATAAATATATATCAATTTGGAATATACTTTGGAATGTAATGTATCGAAGAATTTTATATAAGGCACGTTGTAAATAAGTCTAGTACTTTAATTTACAACAATGATTCAATATTCGTACATTTCACTTTTCCAATTCCTTATTGTATTGTACCTCTAAGACTTCCTTTTCTTGCTGTGAGGTTGAGTCAGTGGCAACGATATTTTTGTTTCATTCAATTTCATAAAATAATACCAAACTTGTCATCGAAAGTTTGGTATTATTTCTTTTCCACAGAGATTTGTCACCATGGTTCCTTCAACAAGTCAACAACAACAAAAAAAAGAAAGTATTTGTCGACTTCACACATCAAACTGATGATCCTCATAAATTAAAAACTTATTGAACGGGACAAAAAAAAAGTCACAACACAACTCTGAGCAAATACTAGAAACAAAATAAACAATTCAGATGTACCCATCAATTAATAACAAGCTACCTTTTAATTTTTAAAGCATCATTAACATATTATTAACCAAATAAATAAGGATAATGGCAACTTGTGAAAATGTTTTAGGAAAATTAATTAACCAAAGTCTTAATGTTAAAGCTTCTGCATAAGATCAAATACTTTGCAGTTGAACTTGACGTATGGTCGTGACTCACTGACTCGTGAATAGAAAACTACTGACAAAATATTCGTAATTTATATGTACAAGAAACCACCTTTATTAGCAAAGTGGACGCTGAATGTAGCTCTTTATGTCCATAGGTTTATGCACCTTATTTTTTTGTTTGGTGTACCCCTAAAATTTCTAATATCTCCTTACCCTTCTTTCCCCTGACAAATCCTACTCCCCAAACCTCCATTATCACTGCCCCCACCTCAACCTAACCACCCAACACCACCGCAACCACCCAATGCACCTCCACATTGCACCAAACCCACCACCACCCAAACATCCACCATCGTGTCGCATCACCTCCATATAATTCTGGATTGAATAACCCATAATACATTTATATTAGAGATTACTCAATCTAAAACTATATAAGGGTGGTGTGACACAATGGTGGATTTTAGTGTGGCACAAAGGATCGTGGGTCATAGTGGTGTGTGTGGTGATGGTGGGTGATTGGATAGTGGTGCGATGGTGAGATTGGGTGGTTCAAGTGGTGTTTGGGTGCAATGATGGTGTATAGTGGAGTGGCGTGGTCATGGAGGTTTGGGTGAGAGATAGTTGGGGTTTGCTTGGGAGAGGAAAGTTAAGAAGAGGATATTAGAAATTTTGGGGGTGCACCATGAAAAAAATTAGATGCATAAAAACATTGCCCAAAATTCAATAGCAACTAATCTAGGATCCATTGGACCAAAGGAGTAAAGACCTAGCAGTTGTGATCCATGTTCTAGAATCACTATGGTTTCAAATGTTCATGAAACACATGACATAATTGAGTGTTATTTTTTTAATTTAAAATTTTTAATTATATGTCACATAAAGATTAATTGAATCATAGATACATAGTTGTGAAATCCGATTTGGTCTGATCGATAGGACCGGTCCGATCGGGACCCGGTGGCATAATCAGGCCGATTTTGTTATTGGACCTTCATTCATGTGACTCGAGATGGTCCAACCAAACCTGATTGGTTTTGTGGAAACTCGACGACCCTCCGATTTTAAAAACACGAACTGGGTTGTGCATGTTAAAAAATAATAAGGGGAGTGCAAAAAGTTTATCTGTACTCCTTGTGTTTATTGGGAACTGGATTCTAACTCATTTTTTATTATTAAAAATTGAATTTATGTTTTAGTTTAGGTAATTACTATTTACACTCTCTTTATTACTAATACATTTCACTTATGTTATCGACTTTAATACTTCAATTGTTATTTTAAATTTTTTAGAATATGAAATTATAGATAAATTTTTTTAATCAAATAATGTTAGTTATATAATATATACATATATAATTTTAAAATTTTTAATATAGACTGTGTTAAACCAAACTAATTATTAACCCATTGGATCATTGACACACTACCTTGTTCAGATCAATCATCATCACAACTATGCATAGATATATCAAAACCATGAAATAATTTATTTTTATTGCTGGGTCACTTCATCATGGGATCTTTGTAGGCAGTTTCCAATATTTTATGAATAGATAAACTCTTTTTTTGGTTTTAACAAGTTAAATCTGTTATCAAGAAGTAGATTACTAAATATGGTCCATTTTAATCTAATATTCAAATCATTATCAAAGGGCATGCTCATGCTTGGGAAAGGGTTTAGAAAAACCAAAATCCAACGGATTTGGACGCGTACGGATTTTTTTTCCACAATATGTTTCGATCGCTATTTAGCTTGCTTATACAATCTTGGGTTACAAATGAGCTTCTTTGATTTGCCACGTTACTCCTTCAAGATGAATCTCATAAAAATATTTCCCATTCTTATAAGTTTAATTTTTTCCAAAAGAAAAGTTTGTAGCTGATTCATTCATGTAACTTCTCAAGGTCATAAAAACATTTCTCATAAAAGTCTGGTCAGCTGCCATATAGAAAAATAATAAAGATACATATATAATTTGATTATTTAAAAATACCATCTAATTTCTGTTCTTAAAATTGGTTGTGAATTGATTCTCAAGATCATGGAAAGAATTGATACACAAATCATTGCTTTATTTCGTCAGGATAGCTCCTCCCATCTACTGCAGCCATAATATACGGTCATTCAACTACAGCTCAAGACAACCGTTTTTTCTTTGAAGTGAAAAACCAAAATTTAATGACTCAGTAGGAAATTTTTCTGAATGCCATTGATAATTGCATATATTTATTTTTAGGAAACTTATCAGCAACGTTTATCTAAAATTTTGTAACAAATAATTTAGAGAAAATATCACATACATATAAATATGAAAACACAAAGAAAGATAATTGCAAAATAAACACAAAGCCTCGTTAACAGCAAGGTGGTGGTGTCTATCAAGAAAACAAAGTTACATCCCCTCCCCTGTTTGCACAGGTTTGACCAATACACCGAATTACTAAAATTGATATGAAGGAACACTAGGAAAAACAAAAAGCAAAATTCCAAACGATTATTATTCTGGGAAGAGTCGAAGCACAATACTCATTAACAAGAAAATTCGGTTGTACCCATAAAATACCGATTCCTACCCGCACTTAGATTGATCAGTACTTGTAGTCCTCAACATGGAGGCTCTCTGAGGCACCATCAGCAAGCTTTGAGTTACCCTTGTAGGTTCCCAGAGTTGCCTCTGAGTTAGCCTTGGCTCTTACCAAAAGGGCTTCCTGAGCCTTCTTCACATTCTCCTCTTTTCCACTCCATGCCTTAAGGGTGCTCTGTTGAAGTGCCCTTCCAAAGGAGAAAGAGAGTGACCATGGCTTCTTTCCATTGACCTGGTTAATGGCATTGAGGTTAACGGATGCCTCCTCCTCACTCTGCCCACCAGACAAGAAAACGATAGCAGGAACTGCAGCAGGCACGGTTCTCTGAAGGGCTCTAACAGTGTGCTCCGCAACCACCTGAGGGGAAACCTTAGCAGAATTGGATCCGGGGGTGACCATGTTTGGCTTCAATAGGGTACCCTCAAGAAGGACGTGGTGATCATTCAAAGCCTTGTAGCATGCTGCAAGGACACGCTCGGTGACGGCAGCACACTTGTGAATGTCATGAGATCCATCAACAAGGATCTCAGGCTCAACAATGGGAACCAGGCCATTCTCCTGGCATATGACAGCGTATCTGGCCAAGCCATAGGCATTCTCATGGATAGCCAGCTCAGATGGCTCGTTGGGACCAATCTTCAGCACAGCACGCCACTTGGCAAAACGTGCACCGGCTTCATAGTACTTGGCGCAACGCTGACCAAGGCCATCTAGACCCTGAGTGGTGGTTTCTCCATTAGTGCCAGCAAGCTCAACTGTGCCCTTGTCAACCTTGATGCCAGGAAGAACACCAGCCTCCTTCAAGACTTCCACAAAGGGCTTGCCTGCATAGAATCCATTCAAACCATTGTCAGTGTAACAGCAATGCCAATATCATCCATCTTCATTCATACAAAGACAACCACACGAGTAAAAGCATATTGGCAACCCCAAGAGGATAAGAACATAACTTAGATAAGGTGTTGTTATCTGATCAAAATTAGAGATTCACCTTGAATACACATCTTTATTATGCAGATTACTGAGGTGAAACTCCAATTCTGATCAGAGAATTAAATGGATTACTATAGTGAAGCTTTTGACTGGAGAATTGCACCAACAACATTCAAAGAATCCAAGTTTGGCACAAAGGAAAATTAAAGCGGGAAAAAACCATGTTGGCAAACATGGTTTTAAAAAAGAATATGTAGACGCAAATTTTAAGTCAAAAACCCCAATTGCAATAACACCTGCTTCATTAGGATGCAAATTTCTACAATATCAAGAATCACCATGCAGTGACCACAATTTAAAACCTAGATCAACATAATATTAATCAATGCATGTTCAAACCCAATGATGCAATGCTCATCGATTTATGATTCAAACCAATTAAGATACTCAAAACTGTTGAGAGTACCTGCAGCTGTGCTCTGGTAGAGAGTTTCCTCAAAGAGGATGACACCACTGAGATATTTAAGAGCACCGGGAGCGGTGAAAAGCAGCTCCCTAAGAGCACGCCTGTTGGATTCAACATTCTCTACACTGATGCTGGCCAAACGCTTGCCAATTGTCCCTGTTGACTCATCAGCAGCAAGAATACCCTTTCCAGGAGTGCCAATGTAAGCAGCATTGACAATAAGCTCATCTGCAAGCAAAAACATTAATTAACACCAGCACACAAAACATTAACCACACCACAATTCCAAAACTTACAAAAATTAAACAGGATAAAACATAGCGAAACCCAAATTATGAAAACATATATTGGTAACAGGTCGAATCTTCATTAGTCAAACAAGGTTAAAAGCAGCTTAAGATAAAGCAACATCAATCCTGATGAAAAATTCTATAACTAAAAACAAAAACGAATAATCAATCAATTTGATCCATCAAGTATATCACCTTATCTCCTAAATAGTCCTTAAACTAATGGGATTATATAAGTAGTCCCTAAAGGATTAGAAACCATGCGACAGTCCTTCAAGATTTGAAAAATTCATCAAATTAATCTCCCGATGTTAGCAAAATACATCAACACGGGGACTAAACTCGAGGATATTCAACACTTTCAGGAACTGCTTACATAATTTCATTAAATCAAGGACTATTTAAGAAAGAGAGTGATACTTCATGGACTAAATTGATGATTTGAACAAAAACCCTTGAAGAGCACATGGACAAACAGTCAAAAACTAGTTTTTTTCATAAAGTTTTCCATAGAAAGCCAGATCTGAATCTCTCAGATCTAAATCACCACAAACAAATTCAAATTCAAATTGATTCAAACAAACATAACAAAGAAAGCCGGAACAGCAGATAAAAAAAGAAACACTGAGATCCAGAAAGACACGATACGATTACTACAAGATAGATCAAAGCATGAGAGAGAGAGAGAGGGAGAGAATTACCATGGTACTTGCCCTTGAAGTGAGACATGATCGAGGAAGAAGACGGTGAAGTTGGTGGGAGAAGAAAAAGGGGTAGGTTGGACTTGAGAGGTTGGAAGAAAGTGAACAAGTGAAAAGAGAGTAGAGTAGGGTTTACATATATATAGTGATAGTGATAATGATGTTGCGTTGAGGCGGCGACAACAGAGAAAAAAGACGTGGGTCTTAGGATGCGCACTCGCGAAGCGTCGACCTGGGTTATGGTTCGGTTTTGGGTGCGTGTCTCTGTGGACTGCCGTTGGAATATTTTGTGACCTAATTTGGATGGCGGTTTCAGTTTTGGTTGATTCAACGGCCCGTCTTTATTGGGCCCAACGCCATCCTTAGTCTCATCAATGCAAAGCCCACCGTCCACTTGTCTTCTAGTTTGATTCCGTACGCCAACAAAGTGAAAAGTCATGCAATGTCTGCTTCTTTTCAATAAAGTTTTGCTTTTAATATAATATTAATATATTTTCTTAATTGCAATATAAAAGTGTCCACTTAACTTTTTCGCAATTGTTATTTTCACAACTCCCCCTTTTTATACTAACTAATACACTTCTTGTATCATTATTTTCCCAAACTAGCCTGCAAAACACATTCCCTCCCCTTTTCACATAACTCTTTCCTACAAACACACGGTTGCAGATAGCCTGCCCAAGCATGGTTTATCCATTAGTGGTGGTATTGTTTTCTTCAATTCAGCAACAAAAATAAAAAAAACTCCAGCCAATGTGGTAATCCAAAGAATAACCACTACACTTTTTTTTTTTTTTTGTGGAATAACATCAAATGAATTCAATTTTGTATGTAATCTACAAGGGCATCAATTTAGAGTTTGATAAAGGTATCAGACACTTAATTTGTGAATATGATTCCTTGACTGCTATTCAATTTATTATAAAAGGTGTTCATATCACTCATGTGAATGTTGTTGTGGTTGGGAGTAATACGGGATGATAGTTGGCTGATTTTTACTTCATGCCCCTATTAGAGTGATTATTCTCTCTTGTTCTCTCTCTCTCCACTTTTTCTTTCTCTCTCAACAAAAACTTGTTCATTAGAATATGACCATTGTTCATACCAAGTTTACCTACTAACCAATTTGGTCTTCTCCTTAGTTTGAAGTTAATGTAATCCTTGATCTTTTTCTTCTGTGTATGGTGGGAGTACCTGATAATTATTGTGCATGTTTTGTTTTTGTATTAAATTTGAATAACAATTATCATAATTTTTTTTCATTTATTGCTTATTTTGTTCTCAATAAGTTAGAATTTAATGTTTTTTAGATTTTTTTAGCTTATTGAAGTTAATTTTAGTAAATTCTATTAGTTTTAGTTGTGTTTTGTAGAATTTCGTGTACCAACAAGGAAGAAAGCATTTTTTTTAGTTGACGAAGAAGTGCGCTTAGCATGCCAAATTGAGCTTAGCGTGTGTATAAGGCAGCTTGGAAGGCTATGTTGCAAGCATATGAAGGTTGCTAGAAGGAGATCTAAAGTTTGGTGAGTGCTTAGCTAATTGTTTTCACTGTCACTAATTTGGGCTAAGCGTGCAACAACTTAACACGGATCCCAAGCTAAGCGTGCAAACCTTTTTTAGAGTGCATTTTGGAGTGAGAAGTTTAGAAAGGAGTAAAATTTTTAGGGTAATAGATTCAGAGAGTTTAGAAACAAGAATATATTAGGTACTTTTGTTGTTAACTCCTTGGCAAGTGTACCGATTTGTTTAAGTAGTAATTTAAACGGTAAGACCGAGTGTTGAGTTCATAAGGACTTTGGTTGTACTCAGAGTTCATATATATTTAATTCTTAAGCAATTAATGAATCAAATTAAATCTTGTTCAGTGATGACACATAAATATAAATTTGACATAAATTAAACTACAAAGCAAAGAATGTGCAAGGGCGAGTAAACAAACGCTCGGAGCCGTGAAGTGACGTTGAGGCAGAGTTATGTGACGTGTTGGAAGCTCAGCCTACCAAAACTACTCTTGATGCAATCGCTATTGATTTTTCTCCATTTAATATTAAAATGATTATTACCCACATCCACTAACCTACTCTAACCATGATCCCTCAAGTGAGAGAGCCTAAATCACTTAATATCACTTCTAATCTTTTACGAGTTATATCAAATCATTTGCATTACGAGCAGAGATACATAAATCAGGCTAAGCAATACCATTTTATCCCTAGATATGGATCACCTGGATGTTTTTTTCCAAGTTCTTAGAATATGAACATTTTTCAATGCCTAAATCCTAAAACACTACATGAACATAGATGATCAGACCACAAACATGATAATAAGCACAAAAAAGAATATTAATATCAACAAAATTAAATAAATAATTAGAATCATTACACCAAGAGAGTTTGGTTTGCAGAGCTCCCAACAATGGTAGTTTTAGTTTCTCATTGTCACGAGAAGCTTACAAATACACAAGGTAAAATGGAATGAAATGGATCGGTCAATGCTCTAGAGAGTGATTTTTCTCCAAAAGCTCCATTGGTTGCTTTTTCCCTCATTTAAGTTGTAGGCTAAGTTAAGGGATGAATGAATTTTCCTTTCAAAAATATCTTTCCACTTGTTATTAGTTTGGAACCGCCATTATGCACTTAGCACAATGCTTGCACTAAGTGCGCATGTCCAGTTAGATTAAGTGATGACCATATTCTAAGTCGTAGGGTGCGTGCTTGCACGTGACAACTGACTTCTAAGATGGTTTCTTGTGCTAAGCGGGCTTCTTAGGCTAAGTGGTCATAATGCACTAAGCGAGGCTGTCACGCTAAGTGTGACACTCCGGTTCTTCAATCCTCTTCTAAACCTCTATTGTATCTTTACAAAACATACAACCAAAATTACTATAAATTGATTAACTTTAGCATCTTCTGGATAACAACTCAGAAAAAGCTAAGTTCTTATTGTTTTGTCACAAAAGAAGCAATAAAAGAGAAGAAAAGTAGATAATTGCTATGTGATTTCAATATCTAAGGATGGAATGATGTTGTCTAGCCTTTTATAAACCTTTTCTCTTAATCAAACCACCAGATTTAACTTGCTAAGAGATTAGGATTAGAATCAAGTTATTTAGACTCTTTCACATGAGGAATTATGGTTAAAGTGGATTAGTTGGTTAAGGTAATAGACAAAATAAAATTGATTGGTGAAAAATCATCATTGTTACATCAAGAGTTCATTTGGTAGGTCAAACATACATTCATACAAAATCTAATCTCATCTTATCTTGCACCTAAAGTGTTTGTGCTTTTGTCCCTTTGAATGTTGTATTATTTTTACGTCTTTGCTTAATCCTAGAATTTAAATCTCTATGTATGTTTTTAAAAATCACTTAACTTTTCTCATTCAATTTCTTAGAATTTGGTTTACATGAACTACTTAGCATAAATAAAGTCCATGTGGATATAAAACTCGATCTTATCATTTATTACTACTTATGCAATTTGGTTCACTTGCTAGTCAGTTAACAATGCTTGCAAAAGGACTCTGCAATCAAGTCAATTAGGTTCGAGGTGCTTATCTGTTTAGGATGAGTTAATTCTTACATTTCTTCCTTGGTTCTTTCTATATGTATTAAGAGAGGAATGGTTAAGATGAAGAGATAACCTTTTTCTCATTGTAGAGATTGTGCTTGATCGTGTATGAATGTGGGACACCTATCTAGATGGAGGATGTTGGTTTGATTATATACTGAGCTCTTGTTTGACTTTGTTAAGTATATGCCGAGTTCCTGACCATACGGTACAACCACTACTACAACGCTAACGTCATCATGATCACTATGTAAGACCCCTTGAAAATACTTTCTGATTTCCCTTCCTCTTCTTCTTCTTATGGGAAGGAGATGAGGGGAGTGTGTTTAGTATGGGCTATATTGGGGATTTAAAAGTGAGAAGGGGGAGTGCTTTAGTACAAAAAGGGAGGGGAATAAACAATTACCCACATTTTTAGCATAGATTTAAGGTAGAAGAACAAAGAAATTTAGGCCTTCTATGCCTTCCCAAGATGAAAAAAATAGAGAAATGTTTTTTTTTAAGAAAATGAATATGATAAGTGTTGATGTAGCCTAGATGCATTCGACTATAAAAGTGTAATTTGTTTACCCTTAGCCTACAACTTGGGTTTTATGCCTATCTTTCCCTCCTCCACGTAACAATTATCTAGGCATTCATTTCTCTATCAAACACCATGATTGTTATCCTAAAATCTATGAGTGATTGTTACAACAAGTAAAATTACAGGTATTAGGGGAGAATCGATCGGTCAATCATCGATTGTCATGGGGACACTACAAAGTGCCGAGGGATTGGTCGACAGATGTTAGTCGTCATTTACGACTAACTTTTGTATAGAAAAGTTTTATAAAATGTATATCTTTTTCCCAATTTATGGTTCTTTTTGTAGGATTATAAATATTTTCTTGTTTAATTTAATCTTTGCTCAGTAGATACTCTTCACATAGAAATTAATATATTTTCAACTTCAATTTCAGGTAAAAGGAGGTAAATTAGGAGGGTGTAGCAGCTGGTGTCTCGCTAAGTGAGGCCAGTGCGCTTAGCGAGTATCATTCGCTAAGTGAAGCATCAACTCGATTAGCGAGTCAAAGGAATCTTGAAGGGAATCTGCCACGCATGCACGTGCCTAATGCGCCATCAGCTCGCCCAACGAGTCGTTTGTCTCTTCTGGCGCTTAGCACGCCTGACTTGCTAAGCCAAAATTCACTTACTCGCGCTTAGCATGAAAATGGCGCTAAGTGTGTCTTCGAGGTCAGAAAGCCCTTTTTAAGACTGGAGTTGGAAATAGAGAAGAGGAAGAGTGACAGAAACAGAAAGAGAAAGCACAAAACAGAGCAAGGAAGCAAAAAATCTCAGCTTTCAAGAGAATCTTATGCTTAGGAGTAATTTCTAGGTTTCTAGAGGTGGAGGAAACATCCCCACCACTGTGTAATCTGCAATTTTCTCTCAAAACTCCCCTTTTTGTAGCTAAAAGGTGCTGCCTTGTGATGGAAGGCTAAACCCTCTGTTGGGGAATTCTACTGAATCTTGATGTAAATTCTTAACTATCTATTTAATGTTGTTTTGTTATGTTTACTGTTTCTATCTGCATTTAATTCTTGCATGCTTTTGGTCTGATCACCCATTTGTGTGTAATGTTAGGATTTTTAGCATTGAGAAATGTTTTGAATCCTTAGAATTGGATAGAGCAGGACTAGATAACTGTATTGTCTGGGCACGGAGTGCAGGGACTCTGGTTTTTATTATGTTGTGACCTTAATGTTGTTCTGTTAGGCGGAGTTTGACGAGGGATCCGAGAATGAAGTTTAATTAAAATTAGCCCATGCATGAGAGACATCGATATTTGGGATAATTGTCCTCAACATAGAACACAGGATCAACATTAGATAGAGAAAAACCCTTAATTGCATCAAGTAATTCAGTAGGAGGACCCAACATTTTTAATTATATGTTTAACTCACGCATGCTCATACCTTTTGTAGTTAGAAATTAGAATAGAGAACAAAATAGCTTTTATTCATAATTATTGTTTTTACACAAATGTCTGCTCATTGAATGATAACTTCACTAAATGAAACAAGTTCCTTGAGTTCAATATTCGGTTTACACTTGCCGAGCGTCGGTACGAACAACAGACAACTAATACAATACAATACATAGTCCCTCAGTTTCAAGTGCATAAGCACGAAAAGGCTTAAAGTTATAGGGTCGATCGAAAGAATTGGTCAGCACACGACCAAGATAATTGATAGGAAACACAATCCCTTTAAATAAAATAAGTGAGTCGATCGACACATGACTGACATGGTATAATAAGCAATATGATAATAAAAAAAAGGAAAAATATACGTATATTATTACTTCCAATAAATACATATGGTCTCTACCCAATACAATATACATTCATCGTTACCAAATTTACCAACCATGTGTTTCTATGCACAATGCATTGAAATAAATCGAAAGAAGAAAAGGGCTATGAATTCATTTTTGAACACATTTCTTTAAACACACTTTCTATGTCTAGTTAAAATTTGTGGAAAATTATAAAATCATAAAATATGATCCACAAAATTTTTTCATTTACAATAAATTTTAGTTAATAAGTGAGAATGCATTCCTATAAAAAAGAAAGAAAAAAAAATGCATTCAAAAGTGTGTGAGAGTGTATTGTTAACATTTCTCTTAAAAAAAATAAGGAAATTGAAATAAGATATATATATATATATATATATATATATATATATATATATATATATATATATATATAATTTTATTTATTTGACAAAATATTAGAAGAGTGATTTTTAGACTCATTAGAAATACTTCTTCCAAATTGGTATAGAATGAGGGAAATGATTTATATTTTTCTCAATTTTTTTTTATTTTTGAAAAATAATTTTATTTTAAGAAAAACTAATTTAGTACAAAATACATTTGTAAAAAAATTATATACTTTATTCATTTATTTATTTCCATTTTATTTTTCACTCCTCTCCGAGTATGAAGAGAAGTTTTTCTATTTTTTCCTATTTTTATCCATTTAAATGATACATTTTTCACTCTTTATTTTTTATTTTTAGATTCCCTATTATTTTCTTATTTCTTTCATGCTTATTTCACTCTGTATCCAAATAAAGCATAAAAGTGCATTCATGGTCCATGTTTCAATTGGTGTATGAAAGGCACCATCTTTATTGTTCATGGTAGCTGTCTTGGTAATCCTCATGAGGGCCAATGGATCACATGTTTTTATGGTTACATTGGGGATAAAAGATATCTTGTATGCTGAACTTATTGCCATGTTGCAAGGCCTATCCACTGCTTGGAACATTAACTCGGCCAAGGTTGTTTGTTTTTCAGATTCTAAACATGCTGTTGACTTTGTCAACGATGCCAATTCAGTGTTTCATCATTATGCAGCTGTTATCAGTAACATCATGGACCTCCTTAATAGATTGTGGCAGGCTATAATCCATTCTCTGTGTGAAAGAAATCAAGTTGCAGATTTCTTGGCCAAGACGAGGGCTAAAGGGTGATGATCAGCTTCTATTTTGCAGCTTCTGTTAGCTGATAATCTTGGGGTGGTTTTCCCCCATGTATAGTTTCCTTTCTGTTTTCCCCTTTTCTTTGCTGTTACCACAAAAAAAAAGTGGTGTATGAAAGTTTGACATATTTATTTCTTTGTGATAATTTTATCACAGAAATTGTTGAACTAAGTTTAGCAATGACTATGGGTGAAGTCAGGATTTTGGTTTAAGGACGTCAAGAGCATGTGTTAATGTAAAGAATCTTTTATCATATTATAATGTATGTAATAAATTTATATATAATTATCATTTTTATAATAAAAAAAATATTAATTTCATCTTAAAAGTGTGATGTGTTAAGTTGTTAATTTAATCTCTCCAAATAATAAAAATTCAAAAAGATCACTGATGAAGGGATGCTCATAATTTAGTTATTTAAATAACTATAACCATAATTAACTTTGTATAATTGGTTATTATTTTTAAAAATTAGTTATATAACCATTTATAAATACAATTAGTTGTATAACAAGTTATATCAAAAACTGATTATGGATAAATAAAACTAACTTATTTAAAATAATTAGTTCGATCAAATTATTTATAGTTTTATAACTACTTTTATATAAATAGTTATTATTAGTTGTGGTTATGTTTTTAAAAAACTAGTTTTTAACACCCCTACCTAAAAGTATAACCATCACTTATTTTAGTTCAAAATTCAAACAGTCTTATAACTTAAGTGACAATATTAACATATTTTTAAAATCTAAAATAGCAATAAGTCAATAAGTAATTAAGTATAGGTATTAAAGTGGCAATATAGAGACTTTTAAAAACCTTTTTTAAATCTTATTATTTTCAGGGACCTTTCGAAAATAAAATAGTTCATTTTGCCATTTTAATTAAATAGAAAAGTCAACCTTTTGAAAAATATCAAACAAAATATACAATAATAATTGACCTAATATATATATATATATGGTCTGTAAAAAAAAATCAGCACCTATGTGTATTATTTTCTTATTTGACTCAAACCTGATCATCAAGTACATATGAGAAATTTAAAGGGTGCATTCTTGGGTTCTAACAATTTTTTTATAACAATTGTTAATCTTCAATAATTATTAAATATATATCTTTTTTAATTTTTTAATTAAATTTATTTAAATACTCTCATTCCTTACTCTTCTCCTATTTTCTCATCTCACTATGGAACAAAGAGCAAAAATAGGTTTTAAAAAATGAAAATGAATTACTTATATTTTTTTTTTCCTGAGATAAGGGGGCAAAACGCCCAAACAAAGAGACAATCGTAATGAAACATGGCACTGGTTAAAGAATCGGCTGTCAAGCTACTTGAAAAGAATATAATGCCTGAATCCATCGTTATCCCGTGTTTAGCAAAGGAATTAGCTGCCTAGTATGTCTCTCTAAATTATAATTATGTGAGCAAGATCCACTTGCTTATCCACTAGCATGATGACTTAGACAACCATCCATTAGCAATTGAATGACAGTTTTGGAATCAGATTCAACTAGTAACCTTGAAAGATTTGGAAGTTCGCCTAATCCCCCTAAGATCCCAATTAGTAATTAATAATTATAATACAACACTAAACAAACTTTTTTGGAGACAGATTTGAGAGAGGTCTGAGAGGAAAAGGAGAATATTTAAACAAATTTAATAACAAAAAATAGAAAAGAAAAATATATTTAATAAATATGGAAGACATGTTTAACAATTATTTTTATTTATTTATTTGGTAATGAAAGCTAGGGGTGTAAGTGGAGGCGGGTCAAACTTAAATTGATCCAAAACAACTCAAACAGATTGGATTGAATATTTTTTATTTTTGGGTTAGAACTGAACCAATCAAACCCATTAAGTTTTGGGTTGGGTCACGACTTTTAATATCTGAACTCACTGACCCGGTCCGTTAACCTATTAATTTGTATTAAATTATTATTATTATTATTATTATTATTATTTGTAATATATAATATAATTTTTAAATTTTTGAAAAATCAAATACTATTGACTATTGATCTCATAAACTTATCGATCTAAATTGAGTAAGTATCATCGCATCTTTAACCTTCAGGATCAAAGCGGCAATGACTTTATTGATTGAAGTCACTTTAAATGAGCTTCTAAAAATATTTGGAATCTATATACAAAGAGTAGGTATCGTAATGTCCCATTGGTTTTGATAGAAAAAAAAGTTTGAAACTCATCCTCACTATGTTCATTAAAACTCCTTATCTCGAATATGATATGTTTAATTTCCCATCTTCAATAGATAGATAGATATGAGTCAATGGAATGGAGTGAAGTATGACATCATCACAAAATTTTATTTTTAATAAAATATCTAACAAGAAATAGTTGTATTTGATTCATTTAATAAAAAACTTAGTTCATAAAAATATTGCATTTAAAAAAAATACAAAACTAAATGTTTTGACCTATAGACCCAACCCTAAATTGTTTAGGTTTGGGTTGGATTTCATTTTTTTTCCGTAGAAAATCAATCCAAACCAACCCATTCAAATTTGATTGAATTGGATTATGGGTTTAACCAAACTCAACCCAAACTGACCCGTTTATATCCTTAATGAAAACCCTGCTTTGGCAACAAGGAACCATACTGTTAACTTATTGACAAGTACACCAAATTATTCCAAGTAATAAAGTAAAATGAAAGTTCAAGTGTCGAGTCCACAGAGACTTTGTTTGTACTTAGATTGGTGTATACCCAATTTTCAAGTAATTAATGAATTGGTTTAAAGATTTGTGAAAAGGACAGTAAAATAAATTGACATAAAATTAAACTAATTATGCAAGGGAAGAAAAACAAACTCTTGAAATGTAGGTTGATTCAAAATGTGAATATGTTGGGGCGTAGCCTACCAAAACTACTCTCGATATAATTTTTATAAATTTTTTTCTATTTAATATTATCCCAATTATCACCTACATTTACTCATATACTCTAATCATGATCCCTCAAGTGAAAGAGTCTAATTTACCTAATCCCTTAAGAGAATAAACTAGTTAAATTGCACTATAAATAGAGATGTATAAAACAGGCTAAACAATGTCATTCTATCCCTAAATATGAATCATTTAGATGTTCTTTTCCAGTTCTTAGGAGATAAACATTTCTCAATGCCTAAATCCTAAAACACATACATGAATATGGGTGATCAAACCACAATTAATGAAATTTAGCACATAAAAGAGATAGTGAAATACAAATAATATTAAATAGATAATAAGAAAAATTACATCATGAGCGTTTGGTTGCTAGGCTCCCAACAACGGGAGATTTAGCCTCTCATTGTCATGAGAGGCTTTACAATTGCAAGAGGGTGACGGGAAGAGAAAAGGAATGGAGAAGGGGGAAGGAATGGCTCTTAATGGTTGATTCCCCCTATTCTTGCATGAATCCTAGCCTTTGCTCTCTATGGGAAGCTCTAATTTTATGGATATTCTATGTCTTTTTCCTTTGCTTCCTTCTCTTTTTATAGGATTATTTAACTTAAATTTTACGCAACCTCGCGCTAAACGCGACTATCGCACTGAGTGAGTGAGGTGGTGGTCACATGCTTAGCGCGCAACTTGCGCTAAGTGCACCTTCATCTATCAGGCTTCTCCATGTGACTCCTTTGCGCTAAGTGAGTGTTGCCCGTTGAGCGACTGTGTCGCGTTGAGCATGTATGGTGTACTGAGCGAGAGTCTTCAGATCTTCAACTTCTCTTCCAAGCTTTACTTTGTGTTTTTGCAGTCAATATAACACCAAAGCACTATAAATCCATCAATTTAAACACCTACTCGACAAAGATTTGAATGATGTTATTATCAAAGAGGAAAATTAATGACATAAATATGTAGCTCATGTGAAATGAAGTTATAACGAAAATATAAGACAAACTAAACCTGAAATTTGAAATAGAGCATTTCAATAGTCAAGCAAACCATTCTTTTGAACACACAATGATCGACTTGCATTGCAATTCTTCCTGAAAGTTGATTTTCTTCCAATTTTTTTCAAGGAAGGATAAGTGAACAATTTATACATGTTTTCATTTTAAAATAAATTAAAAGAACCATAATTTTAAGAAGTTAACAAAAAAAAAATTATGTGCACCTGGTTGTTGATATAGCTGGAAATCTTTTTTAAATATCTTCCAAAATTTGATTACTCTATGTGATCATGGCCTAAGGTCTTTCCTTTTTAAAACTCTGTCTATGCCTATGTGAAACTGCCATTTGGATGAAATGCTGCAACCTTAAATTGACTTGAAGAGTTATCAAATTACTTCTGTCAAAAGTGGACTGCATTAAACATAATCTCATACTCTATGTTAAATATGAGGCCACTCCCTGGCATGCATCAAGACAACCAAAGGAATGCGTCAATTCATTTCAGACAGTGTTTGAGGAGCTACACATGACCTATGTTGAGTGCTATTACTATCAACAGGTGAATTTAATAAACATCTCTGCTTGTTTGGGTGGTTGGCTCATCTATATAGTTTCATCTTCCCATGATTTATAAAAAATCAATTTTGGTGTGGCCATAAAATCAGTTCTCTATGGATATTCATCAAGTTTCATTTGTTCTGATATTCATAGCAAGATTATATTTCTTTGAATTTATGAGAGAACACATAAAGCAACTTGAGAAATATAGTTTCATCTTCCCATGATTTATAAAAAATCAATTTTGGTGTGGCCATAAAATCAGTTCTCTATGGATATTCATCAAGTTACATTTGTCCTGATATTTCATAGCAAGATTGTATTTCTTTCAATTTATGAGAAAACACATAAAGCAACTTGAGAAATAATCTGAAGTCACCCATGAGTGGTGTACAGTGTGCTTTTAATCACCATACATGCAGCCAGCTGCAATTTTCTGTTATTGGCTTATTGCATTCTATCCCCCCCCCCGCTTTTAATAATATATTTTCTTCTTCTGCATCCTTAATTTTGTATTAAAAGTGAAGCAATTGGCTTTGTCATCGTGGGATTACATTTCAGCTATATATGAAGATTCCAGTGAGTTTAATGCATGTCTAATTGTCTTTGAATTGAATTGTGATTCTCAAACACCTCCTTAATCTTTGCTTGCTTATTTTAGCTACTTTAGTTTTCTTTTTAATTGTCTAGATTTTATTAGCTCATTTGGGCTGTTAGTATTTCTGAAAATACACAGTTGACTGAGTGGTTTTGTTCTATATATTTGGTTTAGCATGTGTACTTACGAAATAACTAGACATAGACTCAGAAATTCTTGAAATTTTTTGAGGAAAAAAGATCAATGATATTCAGAGATAATAAAACAACATAGATGGTAAAACTGTATTAGTATGGATCTAGAAAGAAGTAGAACTTCTCATTGTTCATAATAAAGAGTCAATTTTCATATTTTCATCTTCAAGTTCAAATTGAGTGTCTACATATATTAAGCGTTGAAAATATGTCTAGATATCTTTAATTTGAAAATGAATAGTGAATTTAGATAAATAAAATAATTCTTATCATTTACATATATTAAGATCCAAGGTAGAGCGTTGAAAATATGTCTAGATATCTTTAATTTAGATAAATAAAATAATTCTTATCATTTACATATGTTAACCCGAGGTAGAGCGTTAAAAATATGTCTTACTTTAATTTAAAAAAGAATAGTGAATTTAGATAAATAAAATAATCTTATTCTTAGCATTTACTACATTTAAAGATATTATTAAATTGTTTTTAAGATTAGGATGCTATTAGTATTTGAATTTTGTATTACACTTAATCTATATATATATATAGAGTCTAAGAGTAGAAGTTTATCAAGCTCATCAGCAAAATATATCTCCACTTCTTTCGAAAAATAATTTTTCTACCGAGAATCCCAACAATTTGTTGATAAATAAGAAGGGGAAGGACAGGAACAATTTGAATTTTGTACAATGAAAATTATCAAAAGAATATATTTCTAAACTCTATAGATATGAAATGTCATTCACTGGTCTAGGAAAAGCTAGATTGACTGAAGTTGAAAGAAAAAAATGAGAAGACAACAAAGGAGAAGATATTGGGAATAGTTTAGATTTGTTGACATTAATCTGTAAGATATTGTTGCAAATTTCGTGGCTGGAAAAAGTATTACAATAAGATGACACTAATGGCATCATCGATCTGAAGTAATCATTGTCAATAATTCTTGAAACAGAACATATTGAAACCCAGTGAACTTTTTTTTTTTTTTTTCTAGATACACATGCAACACATTGTACTGGAATTCAAATTATTTATTCAGAATATACTTATATTTTTGCTGAATTGAATAAAGATTGTAAATGGCCATTAAAAGGGTAAAATCATTAAAAGAAATAATATTGTGATACTCCTTTTCCCCATATATAGTGATTGAAACTACTGCAGGAAATAGAAACCTAATACTACACAAATTCACATATCACAGTAATCAAATTACATAAGTGCTAAAAAAAGAAGATTAATCAAATACTTAATACTGATGTGCAATTCGATTCAATCCTTCAACATAAATTGATTTTCCTTTTTCCTTTTGTGAATGATAATATGTCCAAGGGTAGTAAGTGTTATAATTAGTTACTCAAGAGCCATAAATTGAACCTGCAATCCAATCATAATGCCATTAGAGGGACAAACTGCAAGTTATGTGAATAACTTTCAATATCATAATACATGGAAAGTGGAAAAAATCAATATTAAGCTGCTGAATTGTCAATTCCACAGTCTGCATTTTAATTTTTATAAATATAAATAGATAGATTGCAAATTACTTAAACAAGAGACAGAAGACCACAGATGCTATGCATGCATATGTTGATATGAAAGAAGAATACTTCACATTGAGATGATGAAATTTTACAACTACATGTGGAAAATGTGAAGGCAGTGAAGAAAGTAATTGCACATGAAGACTTCTTTGCATTTCACCAACATCTGATTCCTGGAATATTGTTTAGCATTGATATCAAAAATGAGAAAGTGGGATCTAGTCACTCCCCTTTTATTTCTTCTCATAAGATCTGGATTGCGTATTGCTGTTGCTGAGTTCATTTTAGATGAATATTAATACCCTGCTGTTTGTTAAGTACATTTTATCTCATTATATCAATTGCTGCACGAATTGAAGGTTCTATGGATGAGATAGATGTAGATGTTTCCTTATAAAATTGCATATTAGGTCTAATAATGTAAAATGTTGGTTAGTTATACGCTTTTAGAACTGCTGTGACTCACATCCCCGTGCCCTACCACACAGTCATATATCAATTTGACTCTTATGGATTCTTTTTGCCCCAGTCAAGATACATCAATGTGAGACATTCTTGAAATGTAGACCATATTGAATGAACTCTAAGACAAGGAAGGTTCTGTTCCCTCATCAATGTCATATGACAAACTATTATACTCATTACATAGAGCGTGCCATGTCTTTCTCTCTTCATGCTTAATTTTCAGTATCTAATAGTATTTGAAATTTCGTAGAGTCTACTATTTATGTTTAATGAATATATGACATTCGCTGTACTAAAACATTATGAAAAAGTATAAATCAGCAACCAATTCATAGGGAAAATATTAATTGCTAAATAATATACTTCATTCCTTCATAAATGAAACAATGAAATGTGATTCAGTATCTAGACTATATATCCCTTCTGTTTTTTCTTTGGTTGGCAGTGAGTGTATTGTAAAGAACTAACAAGTTGGCTGCCAACTATCAATAATCCTTTCATGTTCCGTTAAATTCTTCAATAATGTTATATGTTTCTTACATTTCTTGTGTAATAATATGATGGGTCAGTACCCATGTCTTCAATTATACATTGTTCAATGATTTGTACCTTACCTCAATTTTTTGGGTCGTTGAGATTTCTGTCATATAATCATGGAGATCTTCGCTTCAAAAGCAATTCAAAGTTCACATGCCAAAAACTAAGGAGAGAAAAAAAAACGATTAAAGGAAGAAAATCTCCATCAGAGAACCAGCAGTTTCAGACATTTGCATGTTTAGTGGGGCCAACACAAATAGGTAGGTAGGTATATTTCATGTTCTGCATTGCTCTGTAATATAATGACAGGCACCTACCTTTTCTTGCTTTGTGATGTAATGCAAGAATTTTGTAAATTTTTAACCTACTATGAAAGATCTCAATGGTAATAAGTACCAGAATTCAATAGCTCAATAGGAAATTTCCAATTGGTTATTTACTCATTTTGATTTCTATAGTTTCGTAAACTTTACCCTTAATCCCTGCACTTAAAAAACATATGTATTAGTTTTAGTCCTTGTCATAACTTAACGTTGGAAACAGTGGATGACCTAGTGCTATATGGTTTTGAGGTGTGTTGTGTTATACTTTTTAGTCCTTATACTTACATAATCTTTATGTTTTTTCCCCTATATTTAGAGACTTGTTGCATCTTTTTAATCTCGTTTCATAAAACGATGCAATAAGTTCTCAACACTACAAGGAGGGCCAACACCTTTCGTTACTCGCAGGTTATCTCATCTTGTTTAAGAAGCGTGTATGAACTTTGCAACCTGAGTATCTCCAATTTAAAGGATCAATTTGGATTAATTGATTTAAGAGTTTTTAAAAGAAATAGAACTTGCAAATTAAAACGAGGAGGAATTTGCTGATGAGGAAAACGAAAAGAAGGAAACATATATGGGAGAGGGTAAGAAGGACCAAAGGGGAGAGGAGACGTGTTGATTGGAACTAAAACATTAAAAAAATTACTTGTATATGTGGGGATTAAAACGTAAGATTGTACAAATATAGGGACAAAACATAGAAATAGTGCATAAATTGTGTAGTGCAAGTATAGAGACTAGATTGTAAAATATAATACACATCAACACCACATCAATGCCAGGTGTTCACTATTAATGGTTTTAATTTTTCTTTAACTGTGAGGACCAAACTGAAACTGAAAGTGTTTATATATATATATAGGAAATAAGATAAATGGATTTTAAGTATAAGAATTAAAAGATAAATTTGTGTAATTATCGGAACTAAACAAGTAATTAAACATTTCCAATTTTATAATTCGTTGAGGGTCAAAACAAAGGTTCCGATAGGGATAGATGGTTTATTTACTTATTATATACGTAGTAGTTTAAATTTTAATGAAAAAGAAAAAGGGGAATTAAGATTGTTCAGAATTGATTGATCAAAAACTGATGGCTACAATTCCATGATGTCCATTGTCCCTTGAGGCTGACCTTAAACCATATCCTTTCTTAATCATTCTGCCTTGTTCCTTTTTAAGTGAAATAACAGAGTGGACACATGGAGTTCTCCCCTTTGGTGAATGTTTCATCACAAGCTGAGTAAGTGTTGACTATAAAGCAAATATTCTGTTAAGCAAATGACAAGACGCCAAGAGTCACAAAATCATATCATAAATCCATAATGCAATTATGAATTGTAATATGCATTAAATATATTTTCTTCACCAATAAAGAGAGTAGGTGGTTGGGTATAATAGCTTTACCGATCAAGCTAAGCAACCATCTAGATTCTTCTTAACCGGCCAAAGCTAACAATAGAAGGGTCCTTACCCTTAATTAGGATCCATCAATCCTAGTTAATATCAAAGGGTTGCAATCCATTTTGGTTGGACATTGCTTATGTTGTTTGGTAGAATTTATTAATCCTTCAGATTTTGTGGTTGAGATCTTTTGCCAAATTAACCATAGGGGAGTAAAAGTAGCCTTTATAGTGCACAAAGATGAGCCATCTCCACGCGGTACATACTACTACATATACCTAGTAAGTTGAAGCACTTCTTTCTTCGTTGTCCCAAAAGGAAGCGATAATCTAGTCAAAAACTTTTTCCATTAAGCTGTTGAGAACAACCCAGTTTAGAAAAGATGGTTTTCATCTTTCCTTGTAAAAGGAATGAGGAAATTACCAAACCTAACCATCCACAATTTAGCATAGTTTGGTAAGGACACAATTTTTAATGTTCAATGGCAAGCTTGCCCGTCACTTTTAGGTATATAGTATTTTCTTACCACGTGCAATAGAAGAAAAACGGATTGATTGGTAAGACAAGATGAAAAAAGAAAAATGAATTTCACAATCCAAACTCCTATGGCAGCAGGAAATGAAAAAGATATGTAACAGACAATGCTTTGTCATTGAAAAACTAGAAAGATCATAACAATCCACGTGGAGAGATAAACTTTATTGGACTAGTTTTAATACACGCAAAATGTAAAAGAGGTTCTCTGATCCCCATGTGTCATCCATCCCAATCACATTTCATGAAAATGAGAAATGCGTTGCTTAAGCTCTAATTTGTGTCCAAGCAAATGTATCAGCTAAGTTCATCTTAACTTTTGAGAAATCACAATATTGTATCTGTGACCACATTCACGACATCTGGCTTATTTGATTGATCTATGCATGATCAAACTCATTAATCTATGCATGGTCAAACTCATGTATAAATCGAAGGAAAAGTATTTAATATCAAATAAACCATCAATTTCTTAATATAATTTTACATTATCATATGATTATAAATTAACACTACATATTGCCCTGATTATACATTAACACTATATATTAATAAGTTTATTAATTCTTACAAAATTATCTTAAAAATCATTAATAATAATTTATGATTTAATGACAATATATCATCATTAAATTAAAAAATATATAAATAATTTTTTAAGTATTAAAAATTATGCCAAATAATTTCTTAAATACCAAAAAATATTTTAAATTAGTCTATGCCTTCCTAGACAGTAAAATATATTAGTCGGAGAAATTTTTGTCAATGAATCATAAGAAATAAATTTTAACATCACACTTTAACTCAAAACCTTAAGATTGATATTTATTGATTTTATCTTCATTTATATGATATTTAACCTTTTTATTTTTATTCAATATAAAATTCCAACTCACATTTATATTTGAGTAATATTCAATAGTTTCAATTATTTATATAATTTTATTATTTTAATATTTCAAGAAAGGGTAACAGTTGATGAAAATTGATAATTTATTCATAATTACAACGTATCTGTTTCGGCTATGTCTAATCATCTGAGTGGATGTTTACACCAACTTATGCTTAACTAGGATAAATAAACATGAAAAATTTATGTGCACTATTCTTTCATTGATTGGACAAACTGTTGTCATCTTTGCGGTATGCAATTCATCTATAAATAAATGTTTAATCTAATCTTTAATAAATCTAAATGACACACTTTGTCTTTCATGAAAGTATCTTAATTTGAACTTAGGTAAAACCAAAAAAATTTAAATTATAAGCTAGCTTTAAACATGCTTGATGCTTAATGGGGGGAGAACGATCACTCAGCAACAAAAGAGAACAAAATTTATTTTATTTTTCTGAGATAAACAATGAGCCAAAGGTTTAAAATGGCTGCAGTTATGTTGTTAGCGTGTAAAGTTTCTCCATAATATTCAATTACTCAAACGTACTCTCTAAAATAAACAAGTTAAATCTCTTCTTGGACTGATTCCAAATACCTGTTAACTGCAGCATATAACCTGTACTAACTTCCCAATTTAAGAGTAATCTAACAAACAGTATTAAGAATTTTATAATGCAAATAGACAGAAAGAATCTTACTCCCACATGGTTAATTATTTTAGCTTAGGTGGTGCATTGTAATTTGCTATGTAATATAGTAATTCTGTAATAATTACAGTACATAGAAAAAGGCCAAGAGTAAGTTAATTAGATTTTAGAATAGGGGCTGACACTATAGATCCACACCTAGGTAGGTCTCCAGGTTGTGCTGATGAGGTCCTACACTTACACATATGCCATGCATGTCTGACAGAATGACACTTCACCACCATGAAAAATCTAGCAGTCGGTGGATAATGGAAGTATTATAATTTTTTTATTTTTCAAATTAAGCTACTTTTTTTCCTCTCTCTCTTTCTATTTTCTTTTTCTTTCTCTCTCTTCCCCAACTTGGCCTAACTATTAATTCCCCCTTCCCACACTATAAATCTGCTGAGCCTGCTCCACTGATTCACCCCTTCTACCTTCACAACCTTGAAGATTGAAAAGAATTCTGAAAAGAAATATTAAACTAAGAGGTTCCCTTTTTGCAGTTAGTGGCACTGCATGTGATAAGGAATCACTCAGTTTAACTTTATATATGCGTATCACCCCTCGGTCATCTATCATATACCCCTTCTCCTTCCCTCCTTATAACATCACTGATTTCTCAGCACTTGCTAAATCCCTCTCCATCTTTTGCATGTCCAAGAACTTTTTTCCAAATTCAGAATAACAATTTGGCATTTCATCAGTCTCCATTCATAGGACAAATGGGTGAGGAAGCAAAACAGGTGATGTAACATTTCTGTTGGCATTGTGATTTCCTAGTGATATTTTTTGTTTTTCTTGCTGAGAGTGTTATAACTTGGTCTGCATTGGTTCTAGCACTTATTAGGTGTGTTTCTTCTTTTGTATTGTGTAGGAACAAGTACAACCGGTGGCTGAAGCCAAGCCTGAGGAGAAGAAAGAAGAGATGGCAGAGGAAAAGAAGGAAGAAAAGCCAGAAGAAGAGAAGAAGAAAGAGCCTAAACCACCTTCCCCATGTGTGCTGTTTGTGGACTTGCATTGTGTGGGATGTGCCAAGAAAATTGAGAGATACATTATGAAAATGAGAGGTTCAAATCTGTTACATAATCTCTTTCCTTTTTCTACTAAATGTCATACAAGCATGTGCACTCATTTTGTTTTGTATTTATCTTCTAACAGGAGTTGAAGGAGTGGTAATTGACATGGCTAAGAATGAAGTGACCATAAAGGGTATAGTGGAGCCTCAAGCAATCTGCAACGCAATCACCAAGAAAACTAAGAGAAGAGCAAGTGTTATATCTCCGTTGCCTGAAGCAGAAGGAGAACCTATACCTGAAGTTGTCAATTCTCAGGTATCACAATAATTTTCCTCTTTAATTTCTTGTTGAGACCAAAAATAAACAAATAAAAGCTATTTATTACATATTTGGTTTCACGTTTCAGATGTGATTTTCAGAATTTTAGCTTTCGCATCTCAAATGTGATTCTTCCATCTTAACAAGTTTCTAAACACACTATTATATATAAAAAGTTAATTAACAAAAGAGAATTGTTGGTGTTCCAGGTTAGTGGACCAGTTACTGTGGAACTTAATGTAAACATGCACTGTGAGGCCTGTGCTGAGCAACTCAAGAGGAAGATACTACAAATGAGAGGTACCATTTTTCTCTATTGATTTCAAATTTTCAATATGATATGGGTTCATTGTTGGTTGTAATGGAGAAAGGACAGGTGAATAAGGAAAGGGAAAGAAGTACAAAGCTACTTTCTTAACGAATAAATTTTGTAATGCCAAATAGAGTTTTGTGAATGCGACAAATCAACCTCATGAGTCATTTTACAACAAAGTATTAGAAAGAGGTCCCCATAGAGGATGAATCATCACTCCTGAATTTGGGTATATTCATGCTTTCATGCATTGTATCCATCAGATTGCCAAATCAGCAGCACTTGATGCTGGACCCCATAAACGTGGCACTTTTTGTGAAGATTGGTAGGTGATGTTATACATGGCCCCATGGTTCATGTCGAGATAGCACCTCAAATTTTTTAAATAAAAAATAAAAAGTGATGAATTAACTTTGACTATTACACGAGTACAAGTTAGAAAAGAAATCTAGAATTAAAAACCATTCACCTAACAAAATTTCTTCTTCACACTTTTTTTTTTATGGCCCTGTACTTGTCATGCCTTCAAAATCAAATTGTCCACTTAGCCTCACCCTTTTGTCTTTGAGCTAAACGTAGAGGACAAAATAGTGCGGTAGTGTATTGGATCCTTTCTTGTAGAGGAGATGATCATCTTAAAGAGGGAATGATACAAGAAAAGAAAAGCACAAAAGAAGGATCACTACAAATGGTTAAAGATTCATTAGTCATATGACTTTAACAGGCATACATTCTTAGTTAAAAAGATTAATAGTTAGTTAAAAAAATTATACCATTAACCAATCAAAAATAAATAATTCTTGGTATTACTTAACCTATCATATATGATCTATATGATTGTTAATTTCTAAATAGTAAATATATGATAGAGTGAAAAACATTTATACTTTCAATATGTATCATTTATTTTGGTTATATTTTCCTTTGTGTCTTTTTTTTCTTCCTAAGAGGACCATATCATATCCTATTACCTAAGAATAGGAAAGGAACAAACTTCTGGTAATTCCATCTTCATATGTAATTAATGTGAAAACCTGTGCTGATTAATGTAGGAGTTCAAACAACAATGACAGAGTTTAGCACAGGGAAGGTTCTTGTGACAGGAACCATGGATGCAAACAAGCTAGTGGATTATGTATATAGACGCACCAAAAAGCAAGCCAAGATAGTTCCCCAGCCAGAACCTGAACCAGAAAAGAAAGAAGAGAGCAAAGAAGCTGAAAAACCTGCAGAAGAAGAGAATAAACCAGAAGAGAAGAAAGAAGAGGAGAAGCCACCAGAGGAACCAAAGAAAGAAGAGGGTGGTGAGGGTGGTGAAGGTGGTGGTGAGAACAAAGAAGAAAAGGGTGGTGAAGAAGGCAAAGAAGAAGCCAAAAAAGAAGACAATGTGGTGGTGGTGGCTAATAACATTGACGACGAAGGCTTGAAGAGAATGATGTACTATTACCAGTACCCTCCACTTTATGTCATTGAAAGAATACCACCTCCACAACTCTTCAGTGATGAAAATCCTAATGCATGCTGCATTACATGAACTCATCATCATAGGAATGAGAAAAAGGTTCAAAGTTGTTTGTAAGTACCACCAATATGGAAATTTTTTATATTGAGTTGGGTTGGTGGAATGGGAGAAGGTGTCAAATGAAATGGAATCATATGATAATAAGTTGATTGATGATATATCGTTCTGTCTTTTTTATGTATGTACGATATATTATTATTACAAATAGTAACACATCATCATTGTACAAATGCTCGTGAAATATATAAGTATCTCCAAGTTTTTTTTTCTTTCTTTAAAATATTTTTTTCTTCTCTGTTTGGTTATAAGTAATTTAATTGAATTGATGTTAATAAATTTATAGATTGGTGATTGGCTTATGATTATGAAAGTGAGATTGGATGACATGAGACAGCAGTACTAAAACCTTCACTAACTTTATGTTTTATTGATTGATTGCTGAAATAATTTAATTATATTAAATTACAAGAGAAATTAAATTTAAGTGTTTAAATGAATTAATTAATTAATGAGTTAGTGATGTTGAGTATGTGTTTTAAATGTATTAGTGAGTTTTTGGGGTGTTTGAGAGGGATAGGCTTTTGAATTATGAGAGAGGAATAAATGTGTTTAGAGAAGCCAAGGTGTAAATAGAGAAATAGAAGAGTCAAAAATCTCTCAAAATCCTCACATTTCAAAAACTTCTCTTAAAAGAAATCTTTCATTTTCACTCACATTCTCCTCTCTAAGAAACCCCACCATTAGAGAAACCTTAAGCTTTGGTGTTGTAAAAAAAGGAGTTTCTTTCTCTTTCCTTTAGTGTTTATTGACTGTCCCTATGTGAGGTAATCTTTTCATCTTTCTCTCTTTGAGTTCATTTTCATTTTTCTATAACACCTATGAACTTTCATGGAAAAGCTTGATTTTTGGGGTTTCTAATTTCATTTTTGGTGGCTTTGGGTTAGTTGATACACCCATAATATGTAGCTACTATCATAATGAAGAAAAACTCTTCCTTTGGACCTAAAGTTGACTTATTTCTTCCATTCTCCGCAAAATCACATTTTGTGTTTGAATAGGTAAGAGAAGTTTAACCCATCTTTAAAATTCTATGTTTTGTGTGTTTAATCATTGTTTTGAGTTAAAATGCGTTTTACTTCATTATTTAGGTTAGACATTGAAATATTTGAGTTGAAATTCATGTTGGGGTCCATTAAAGGAGATTTGACAGTAAAAACGCAAACTTGCATGTCGCACTTAAGCGCAACTAGAGTGGCGCTTAAGCATGACTAGGGAGTTGGCCACAGGAATTGGCGCTTAAGCGCACTCTTTGTTGCACTTAAGTGAGAGTTGTCAAAAAGGAAAAAGGGGTCACACTTAAGCGCAAAATTGGTTGTGCTTAAGCATGAGTGCTTGTTAAATTTTCTTTCATGCATTTTAATTGAACTTCAATCTTAAATGTTTTGATGTGTTCGTGAATTTTAAAATGAAATGGATATTGAACTGATTTCTTGTTATTTCTCATACAATTCACATTCATATATTGAGATTTGGTGATTGATCATGAGCACTTGTGGTGTAAAAAGTCTCATGAGGTGTAGATGAACTATATGAGAGTTCATGGATAGTGAGAATGATATAAATGATGACTTGATGTGAAATTTAACAAGATATGGATGATGAATTGAGGATATGTTGAATGACATATGTTTGATGGATTGAATTAATATAGAATGGACTGAATTGTTGACGAAATGAATTATATTGATGATGGTGGATGAATATAATGATGAGGTGATATAATGTTTAATCATAACATATATGCATTTATGAATGGCATTACATATGAGTAGACTCATAAGTTGAAGGTGTTTGGTGGGCCTTTAACCTAGTATTGGAGATTGTCAGTGGTGGCTAACAAGAATAAGCCTATAGAATGGATGGGTGGATGAATCCCTAGATAGGTTAAGGTCTTTGTAAGCCTTACCAAGGTAAAACACTACCCACACTCATCATTTTCAATAAAATCACACTTCCTCCGTAGGGTTAATTCGAGTCTCCCAGAATTATCAAGGTGTGACTATGTTAAGGGATGTGCTAGGATAGATCGCTCAAAGGTAAAATCTTTTTGGAGTAAAGAATCAGCATGACATAAATAATAGTTAAACATATGCATTAATAATTGTGATTAGAAAATGATGTGTTACTTGATGAGTGGTATAACTACTTTGTTAACGAAAGTGCGAAGAATTTTCTATATATCTTTGAAATGATGATCTTATGCTATTTCAAACTATATGAGATTTTTTTTAAATGAACTTACCTTTGCATTTTTTATTGAACTATGATGATCGTATCATTTGACAAATGAGCAAATTATGATGTAACTTTTAAGGAACATGTTACTCATGGTTAATGTGGAATTGGTAGTGGGCTTAGGATCGAGATCTAACCATCGTTCATTTATTTATGTGTTATCTTAGTGGAGACCGGCTTAATGTTTGATATGATTATGGATTTTTTTTGTATTTATTCATTTAATGAGACCCTTGAGATTTGTTTATGATGTTTTGATGATGTAGTGCTTTGGGACATACGAACATTTATGTTTTATGACATAAGGACCTTTTATGGATGAGAATTATATGACATGTTTGTATTAATGAAAAATTTATATTTATTTTTATTAATTAAACTAATTCAAGAGTTTTATAAGAAGTAAAAGTGAAACTTTTTGCATTAATCTCTTAATGTTGTATGTAATGACATCCAAGAACTTTACATCTTCTAATAAAAAAAAACTACTTACCTTTTTTTTAACAGCCCCATAACTTTTTAATTGGCTAAACTCAAAATAGGAATGTTATATATTTAACACATTATTTAATATTTATTATTAGTTAAAATTATTAAAATTCGTTAAATAATGTTACTTATTAATAAAAAAGTAAAATTTAATTAATTTTGTGAGTTTTAATAATTATTACACTACTTATATTTTTTGATTATGTAGTTTTTGTCATATTTTCAAGTATTTGGTATAAATCATTACACTACCTAATAACATTGGGTATAAACATAATAAAACAATTTTTATATAAGGAGCTCTTAAAAAAAACTTTATATATATAGTGAAATCAGCAAGTCTATTTTTTTTAGATAACAATTTTTAATTAGTATAAAAAATATTTTACTTCTAACTTATAAAAAATTTATAGTTAATACTCTTTTTAATAATTTTAAGTATTTTTTAAATCATTTAAAATATAAAAATATATTTCAATCGAATGATTAATTAAGGAAAATTAATATTAATTTAAATATATAATACTAACGTTATTACTTGTGTCGTGAATAAAAATTATCTTAATAATTTAGTCATTTAATTTTTAGTAAAAAAATTTAAATAATATATTTTATTATTTGATATATATACATTATTATTAGATGAAAAATAATAGTAACATTTCAAAATTAATATAAAATTAATATTTTAAATATAAATAATATAAAAATTAATATTTCAAAATTCAACTTTGTTTTATATTTTTATATTAATTCTAAAATGTTAATATTTTGTCTTATTTTAAAATTTCACAATATTAATTTTCTTAATTAATTAAAATATATTTTTAAATAGTTTAAAAAATATTTACATTTTTGTAAATAATATTAAACATAAAAATATTTATAGTTCCCTTTCAGAAACTAGACATGTATATGCAGGAAGGATTTAAGAAGTGACAAGCGTAAATTTCAGATTTTCCCTCTCATTTTATTTTTTTATTTTAAAAATAGTATAAACTCTAACTTTTATTTTTTAAAAAAAAAACTGTAGTATAATACTTTATATTTTAATTATATGTTAAAATTTATTTACTTTTGTTCTCTCTCTTAAATTTTATTCACGGGAAGGGTTAAAAAGTCATCTTAATTATTTGGATACAATATATATATATATATATATATATATATATATATAAACACTCAAAAAAATTGTTATATGACAGACAAGATTTCGTGTGAATTATGATGGAGAAATGTACATATTTTTTAAAATTTACACATTTGTCAAATAATGATTTAGAAATAATTTGATAAATCATATATCTAACTAATTAATAATTTCTCCAACTACTGAAGCCTAACGAGACACAAAAATTCTCCATGTGCTCTGTGAGGAAGATAATTATTATGTTCTACTACCACTGCGGTTAGACTATTTGTTGTTTTTCACTGTAGTTATATATTCAATAATGTAGTTGATGTAACACGTATTATTGAAGATTAAGGAAAGATTCTTGTATAAACTTAACTTGTCGTAGATTGAGCCAACAAATAATAGACATTCATCATTCAAACATAAAATAGTTGTAGGCAATTTATAAAAATCATGTGATTTATGAGATTTATGTTTGTTAGTAACGTATCGTATTTGTGAATCCAAAATATGTAAAATGTATAAAACGTCTTATTTTATAAGCACCTCATAATTTCTCTAAAACAATCCACATGGTTGGCTATATACGTTGAAGCCACGACAATTGCTTGTGATTTGTGTCTTATTTCCTATATGCTATTTTGTCTCTAATATATTATTAACTACGTTACCTTCCTTGGATTCTTAAACGGGGAAAACATTGATGAGAATTGAAAGCTGGTTGCTGAAGAACAGAAACACATCAAAAACAGAAATTATTCTTACCAATTTTCATGGAAGTGCTTCAAATAGGCTCTAAACCTTATTAAATTATTAAAGGTTAAAATATATTTTAAAATAATAGCTATAGTCTCTAAAAAAAATTAAAATTGTACACTTTATTTTTATATTTATTAAAAGTGATGTAATTTCAATATTTATTATAGACTAAAAATACGTATCTTCTTTAAATGCAAGGATTCAAAGGGTATAACTTTTTTATAAAAAAAAAATCATTTCAAAATATTTTGGAAAATAAAAATATATTTTATCCATTTTCCATTTGGACGTTAGTTAAAATAAAAAGAGGTGGTGGTGCGATGATTTGGAAAGAGACTTCAAAGAATGCACAAGACTCTAATTTTTCTTGTCGTCTACAGTATAAAACTAGCTACCTACTTATATTGACTGTATTGAGATAGTTTTACAGCTCCTTAGTAAGAATAAAATAAGGTTGCCAACTTGTTTTATGTAGTCACTTCTTAATCTTAAATACTTTTCTTGTGATCTAAAGTATGTAACCTATATCATTATCCTATCTAGATGATGTTTAATAAAATTAAGTAAGAAAATAGTTGAAAGTTAAAAAATTAGTTGATAATTAAAAAGTTAGTTTAAAGGTTTTAATTACTTATTTAGTCTCTATAGATTCTTAATAGAGTTAAAGTATTTTAACGTCAAAGATTTTTTTGGGAATTAAATCGTAAATTTCAAGGATTAAAAACTTCATTGACTAAAAGGGATAAGTTTAAAAATTATAGGAACTAATGATTAATTAAATCCTTATCAAAATTATAAGTACCAGTAAAATTAATTATTGAAATAGCTGAAAAATGTAAAATGAAATAAAAATAATAAAATCATGAATTATTTTAAAAAAATAATAAGAAAATTAAATAAATGTATTGAGAATAACAATAAAAAAAATATAAAAAATTACAAACTAACATTTTTAAAAATATTACTTCAAATAGTATTTTTAAAATTATTAAAAATTACTAAAAAAATTTGTTTACTAAACATTCAAACAAACTTTTCAAATAATAAAAAAAATAAAACTAATTAAAATGTTTTGTCAAAATTATTAACATAAAGCAATTCTATACCATACAGAACATTCTCAATTATTACATAAACATACTTATTTATATCTTCAACCGTAATTATTATTTCAAATTTGGGCATGTTACACATTGTATATGTTTAAAGAGTAAGATGAGTATATATATATATATTATTGGTGAAATGCACATTATATTATGTATAAAAAATTTGACCTAAAGGCTAAAATAAGAAAATTTGTAATGCTTATATAATAAAATTGATAAAAAAATCAGACATTATTTTCGCTTAAAAACCATATATTTGTGTTTAATAAAAATATAATTAACATTACAAGATGTGAAAAATGTATTGAAAAATGAAATATTTTCCTTTAAATGAATTTGGAAGAATCCATATATAAGATATTGTAGCTATATATATTTACTAACAAAATAAATTATTTTTAGAGTTTAATAATTATATACTAATAATGTAAAAATAGTTTACCTTAACAAATTATTATTTATGTGATTTTTAAGGTAATTATTCAAAAAGTTAATAAGCTAATAAATCTATGATTATATGATTTGTAAAATTATTTTACACTTCGAGCCCATAGCTCTTTTTCTCTTATTTTTAATTAATATAAAAGTTCTCCTTCTCATGATTTCCATTCTTCACTTCTTGGTGGTTGGACCAAATTTACAGGCCAGTGTTAGCATAAATATCGATCATAGATAGACTTTGTGAAATTCTTCTTTATAGATTATTTTAATTAATTAATACAGTTCTCTGTTTTAGAGTCATTTTTGTTGTTTTGAATGCTTTCTCCCAATTAAGACTTGCTAAGAATGATGCATGTATAAATATGATGAGTTAGTCATATGTTTATGCTCAGATTTTTTCAGTTAAAATTATTATATTTTGCTTAGATTTCAATCTTTATCCCCGATGGATCGAATCTCATGTAGCTGCATAAGTGTGCACATGGAGATAATAAGTTTAACGGATTTCTATGTTAAGGAAGTGGGTGGAGTCTATTTAACTAAAATTTGAACTTCCAATATACATGTTTTATTGTGGAATCAGGGTGATATACATAGGATAAACATAAAGGGATTCAACTCTCTAACTATTATTACCATCAATTAAAAACCCTTTTGAAAATTGTAAACGTAGTAATAGTAAATTCCACAAAATTTTGTTAATGATTTTTTAAAATAAGTATATATTATTGGTGTATTTTATAAGATAATGTCTAATTATAAGTTGTTAATGTATTCATACTAAGAAAATAAGTATATATATATATATATATATATATATATATATATATATATATATATATATATATTGATAATTTTATTGTCCAAAATATAATAATAAAATAACATAATAAACATGAAAAAAATAAGACACTGAACATAGATCAAAACATAAGAAGACAAAAAAAATGAAAAAGAAAGAAAACACAAAAATAGAAGAAAAATTAAATTCTAAAGTCATTTGTGTATTAATCTAAATATTAACAAAACAATTAATCGGATTAGTTCGAATAAAAGAAAATAAATCTAATAACTGCATCGATTATAATTGTTTAGTCAGAATTCGAAGAGAAAAATAATTAGCCAAATTACTAACAGAATCAATAAGAAAAAATAAAATAAGTAAATATGG